>NC_135217.1:20184947-20404947 GCF_052324685.1 Brachyhypopomus gauderio | reverse complement strand
TGAAGGTATGCTGTGGATATCTGGCACCAAGTTGTCAGCAGCAAATATTTAGTTCTTTACGTTACACAGTGGAGCAGACTTGTTTGAATCACGTCCCACAGATGTTCAACTGGACTGGAGATCTGGGGAATTTGTAGGCCAAGCAAACACCTTGAACTCTTTGTCATGATCCTATAGGCACTATAGCACAGTGCTTCCATGAGTCAGGGTCCTTTTTCCCTGCTGAAAGAGGCCAATGCCCTTACAGAACACCTTTGCCATGACGGAGTGTGTAGGTTGGTGCTATGTGTCAAAGCAACATCTACATGACTCCACCTCCACCAGTTTGCTCTCTTCTCTGATTGGTCTACGCAGTCCCATATGCAGAAAGTTGTGTGTTCTGGTACCTTTCTATCATTGTCTTTCCTTGAACCACGTTTGAAACGCACATTCACACCTAAACAGGTGTCGCTGTAATGAGACAATCAGTGTTATTCACTTCACCTGTCAGTGATTCTAATGTTGTGGATAATTGGTATATGTTTTGAGAAAATCCTAGTAATTTAATGGACTCCTTCCAAGCAAGACATTAAATGTTAAACATTATCATTAGTTACTGTATTGTGTAGTTAACAATAATGCAGTGATATGCAAGTTAGTCAAGAAGTTTGTTCTTGTGTATGTGGAAGAGGATAGTGAATTTTCTGTGTCTAGGGGTTGTGTTGTGTTGTCTAGGGGTTGTGTTGTGTTGCCTAGGGATTGTGCTGTGTTATCTAGGGGTTGTGTTGTGTTGCCTAGGGATTGTGCTGTGTTGTCTAGGGATTTTGCTGTGTTTTTAGGGGTTGTGTTGTGTTGCCTAGGGATTGTGTTGTGTTGCCCAGGGATTGTGTTGTGTTGCCTAGGGATTGTGGTGTTTTCTAGGGGTTGTGTTGTGTTACCTAAGGATTGTGCTGTGTTGTCTAGGGGTTGTGTTGTGTTACCTAGGGATTGTGCTGTGTTGTCTAGGGATTGTGTTGTGTTGCCCAGGGATTGTGTTGTCTAGGGGTTGTGTTGTGTTGTCTAGGGTTTATGCTGTGTTGTCTAGGGGTTGTGTTGTGTTGCCTAGGGATTGTGTTGTGTTGCCCAGGGATTGTGTTGTCTAGGGGTTGTGTTGTGTTGCTTAGGGATTGTGTTGTGTTGTCTAGGGGTTGTGCTGTGTTGTCTAAGGGTTGTGTTGTGTTGCCTAGGGATTGTGTTGTGTTGCCCAGGGATTGTGTTGTCTAGGGGTTGTGTTGTGTTGTCTAGGGGTTGTGCTGTGTTGTCTAGTGTTGTCTTGAGATGTCTAGGGTTTATGCTGTGTTGTCTAGGGGTTGTGTTGTGTTGCCTAGGGATTGTGCTGTGTTTTTAGGGGTTGTGTTGTTTTGTCTAGGGATTGTGATGTGTTGTCTAGTGTTGTCTTGAGATGTCTAGGGTTTATGCTGTGTTGTCTAGGGGTTGTGTTGTGTTGCCTAGGGATTGTGTTGTGTTGTCTAGGGGTTGTGTTGTGTTGCCTAGGGATTGTGTTGTGTTGTGTTGCCTAGGGATTGTGCTGTGTTGTCTAGTGGTTGTGTTGTGTTGCCTAGGGATTGTGCTGTGTTGTCTAGGGATTGTGCTGTGTTTTTAGGGGTTGTGTTGTTTTGCCTAGGGATTTTTATGTGTTGTCTAGTGTTGTAGTGAGTTGTCTAGGGGTTATGCTGTGTTGTCTAGGGGTTGTGTTGTGTTGTCTAGGGGTTGTGTTGTGTTGCCTAGGGATTGTGCTGTGTTGTCTAGGAATTGTGTTGCGTTGCCTAGGGATTGTGTTGTGTTGCCTAGGGATTGTGCTGTGTTGTTTAGGGGTTGTGTTGTGTTGCCTAGGGATTGTGATGTGTTGTCTAGAGTTGTCTAGGGGTTATGCTGTGTTGTCTAGGCATTGTGTTGTTTTGCCTTGGGATTGTGTTGTGTTGCCTAGGGGTTGTGATGTGTTGTCCAGTGTTGTCTTGAGTTGGCTAGGGACTGTGCTGTGTTGGATAGGGTTGTGTTATAATGGTCAGTGTTTGAGGGAATCTACACGTACTTTTGCTTAGGTTCAGGTGAGTTTGTGAGTGACTCAACATGTGTGTGATGCTCCTGGACAGGTGAGTGTGTCAGGAACTCTGTGCTGCAGGAGTCGATGCTTCAGTACACTGCCAGATCGCGCGCAGGTCTGCTACGCATCCCAGACAGGGCGTGGAAACAGCTGTGTGACTCTCGTTGTATGTGCACTCCCCTTCACCATTAATAATACAGTGAATGAGTGTGCATGTGCTTGGCAGCGCCTGAGCGTGCATGAATGTGTATGTGTGTGTGTGTGTGTGTGTTTGTTTATGGGTGTGAAAGAGCGTGAGTGCGAAAGAAACAGTGAAAAAACAATGAAGACCAGTGAATGAATAGCAGTGTGAGAGATAGTGTCTATGAGAGTGTGAGATGCAGAGAATGTGAGATGGCTGGAGAGAGTGGAGGAGCAGGAGGAGGAGAGACGCGTGGGCGGCGGCTGAGGTGAGAGAGAGAGAGAGAGAGAGAGAGAGAGAGAGAGAGAGAGAGAGAGAGAGAGAGAGAGAGAGAGAGAGAGAGAGAGAGAGAGAGATGCTTTATCATCCAGGCCCAGCGCACGCTAGCAGCAGCAGAACTGATGTAACCTTGTGGCTTTGTGTTGCTGTTACTGTGATGGGCAGTGAGGCTCAATCAGAGAAAAGCTCTCACAGACAAGCTGCCGATTTTTTGCCTTCTTCTTCTCCTCCTTCTCCTTCTTCCCAAATTGCATCACATTCTGTCTAGATAACTCTCAACATTTCCATATCCTCTGCAGATAACTGCCCCCATTCCACAGCTCTTCCCTACACTCAGCAGATCTAGGGTTCTCTGCGTCCGTTCCGTCACGCTGGGTCTCGGACCGAGGCGGGTGGGTCGGCTGACTCCTGCGTGGGTGGCCGTGCTTGATCCCAGCAGCACCGCCAACCGGAAACTCGCCTTCTGCCTGCCGAGCTTTGTACCTCGAAAAAAAAAGAAAAAAAAAAGGAAAAAGGAAAAGCTCGGGGGCTCGATTTGCTCACGGACGCCCATGAGATGTTTCACTTCGACATGATTTGTGTCCTCTTGACTTTTACATATGCAGGTGTGTAATTGCACTTGCTCCCGGCCCAACGTTGCGTGCCGGAGCGGAGCAGGAACGGAGCCAGGGCCGGCCCGGCACCGCCCGGACCGCGCTCGCTGCCCTTGACGCTCGGAGTAAACAAGGGGAACGTTTGAAAGGCGGCCTGTCGGGACGGATTGGCAGCGCTGCAGGACGACGGGTGGTGCCCGCAATAATAATCTGATTAGGGGCAGCCTTGGATCGAACCTCGACGTGGGGTTGGGGAAGGTGGGGGACGTGAAGGGGTTTTGGAGGAGGATCCGAGGAACACGAGGAACGAAGAGCGGGAGGAGAGAGCGGAGCAGACAGAGAAGTGTGATGGAAGCTGGGAAATGAGCGATGTCAGAAGAAGGGAACAGGAGGGACGAGAAGGAGAGAGGGCAGCAACACCCGCATAATTAACAGTGGCATGCTGCTGCCAATTAAATATTTACAGAGGTGCTTCCTGCCGACACCTTGTTGATGAAGAGAGGCAGCTAGAGGATTATCAGATGGTAGTGGCCTGGGGCAGAAGAGGATTAAACATTAACCGGCAGATACGTCTCCTTTCTTCCACGTCTGATCCCATTAACATGGGGCCAGCCCGTGTCTGCCTCCTTACTCTAACGCACGGACACACGGACAACAACCCACACACACATGCCCCTCTCCGCCCACGAACCTTCTCGGTTCCAACACCACTTGTCTCCCTCCACCTGTCCCTCTCTGATGGCACTGACTGATGGAAGAGAACCAGCACCCTCTGCAAGATGGATCACTCGACGCCCACGGGCTTGGACCGGCCAGGCAAGAGGCCCGGGTCTGGGGAGGTTGCAGGGATGAGCTCAGAGTGGCGTTGAGAAGTGTTGACTCGGTGCTGCTTGCCTAACGGAGCAGTTAGTTTCATCTGAAGTGGTTAGCGTTGTTAGTATAACAAACTCATTTTGTTTACATGGAGCACCGACTGATCTTATTCGATGTTTGATAGAGCTAACTGTGTTGCACACATTTTACGGGCTTTGCACATATACTGTTAAAACATACAATCTGTATATGATTTTCACTCAAACCATGTTCAAATAGATTTGTCCTCATGGTGAAAAAAGTGCAAAAAACCATCACACTTGCAGCATTCGTTTTAGTCCAATTTAATGTGTCTTTTGTTTATGCCTCGTGCAGTATGTCAGTGTAATACCCTGCTCTGTTAGCGCGCTGCCGTTACCCAACATCCACCACTCTGACACCTCCGCCCCTCCTGGAGGCGCTGGCACACGCCTGATGCATACCAAGTCTGCGCAACGCTCCGAGCGCAATTCCCTCCGCACACATCCGTCAATACGCCACAGACACGGCAGCCGCCGCAGACTCCCTGTTTTCCCTCCGCACACATCCGTCAATACGCCGTAGCCGCGGCAGCCGCTGCAAACGGCCCGTCTTTCATGGCAGGGGTTCGATAGGCGGGTCTTTAGCAGGAACAGCCCGCGCCTGATGCTAAGAACCCCGCCTGAGACCCATCTTCCCTGAAGCCCTGTCAGTTTTTAACCCCCATTTTTGTCTGGTAGGAAACATCAAACCCCTCTGCTCTGAGAAATCAATACGCTAGTTAAACAGTTATTTCCCCTAAAGAAAATGAAAAAGCCCACATCCTTAAGGCGCTGGGATGATGTCCCGTGGCGCAGCGCGAACCGGTCATTTGGCAGAGTTGTCATAAAGTGAAGCTTTTTAAAAAGAGGTTGAAGGCACCGTTGTTGCTGCACGGAGACCGACGGAAACAGGCGGGAATGACAGCCGCGCCGCACCGGGGTCAAGCAGAGGTGGTCTCACGGAAAATGGAGGAGATGAAAAGAGTCCATGATATAAAGAGTTTCCTCTGCTGACCAGAAAAAAAGCTAAAGTGTACAAAAAAAAGAGAGAAAGAAAATCTGACATCAGCAAATTGAATTGTGAGGGGAAAGCAGAGATCTGTATTCATGGTAGTGCTGGCATTTAGATCTCATTTTCGCTTTTTGTTTAGCTTGGTTTTTTTTTTTTTTTTTGAGTGTACGCTCTGCAACAAATCACAACGGAATTAGCTTCTTAACAGCACCACTCCACGCGCTGGTCGTGGTTTATTAATAATTCACTCTGCTCTGTGTTTTAGCGGTAGGCATGACACCGCACAGCATAACGCTCTGAGGAGCAGTTCGGTGACAGTGAGTATTTAGGCCACTGTCAGAGAAAAGCACTGCTCAAACCACACAGCCATATGTCTGATTCTGTATATTATTTAATTTTTTGTTCTGCTTCTAAGGCACGAGGACACACCGCGAAGTTGTTCGTGCTGTATGTACGTTTAATGTGCTGTATGTGTGTGTGCAGCTGTCCTGTTCGGGCCTTTTCCTACACCTCACTGCTACTGACACTTTTCCGAAGCTGAAGACATTGTACATTGACTCATTTTATACGCGAGGAGAGTGTTGGGGCCATGGATTGGTAGACTGACCTGAGGGGAGAGAGGGAGAGAGGGAGAGGGGAGAAGGGAGAGAGGGAGAGGGGAAAGAGGAAGAGAGGGGAGAAGGGAGGTGAGACCTGGTCCCCCAGAGCCTGCGGCTGTCAGGATAATTCAGCACCCTGGCACTTGTGCCTAGAACAAAACTGAATTAGCTCGGGGAGCCGAAACCAGCTAACACCTGCTTAGGAGGAATCCCCAGGCGCATGAGAGGGAGGCAGAGAGGGGGGCAGACCTCACCGCACCGGACCCTGCCAGGACGCGGGAGGAGAAAGAGGATTGGAGAGGAGGCCTTGTGCTGGGTAGGGTTGTGTTTTCCTCGCAGCTGTACCACAGCACATCGCTTCACTGCTCTGCCTTTCTACAGCGCGTGGGTTTGGCTCATAGGCACGACCTTCGCCTTCCCGTAGCTCAGCACCTTCGGCTTGGGCTTTCTTCAGGAGCTCCCGGGGCTTTGCCATTGGCTGGATCTCGAGATAGCATCCAGCTGCCTTACTGTGCAGTACATTTCAGTTGTTCATTCTGCTGTAGCGTGCACCAATACATGCTCTCCGTTTTCTTTTCTTTTTTTGCTAAAACTGATGTTTAAAAGAAGGGATGGGGGTGAAATCACAGTGATACATCTTTCCCAGTAACTGATCACCCATAGTGTAGGAAGGTGTAGCCACTGTAACTCCAGAAGCACTTTAAAATGTTAAATGCAGCAGACTTTTTCTGCTATTTTATGAAATTGTTTATGTACAAATGGTAGTACTTCACAAAATGATTGAACACAAACCATTATTTTAAGGGAAGGTGAAGAATAAACTGTACAGGTGTGTAGACTTCTAGTATCTCTCCGCAGTGCCACAGTTTTGTCTTTCTGAGATATAAATTGACAGACCAAAGACATCTGTTCACAGACATCCGTCGATACGGCAACCTCCCATTAAGTGGTGCAAACTGGTCTTCCTGTTACCATAACGAGGAAGTCTTGAACTCTTTCCATCATGTTTACCTTCTCCTTTGGCCTTCACAGAACAGGCTAGGGTAGGTCTTCCCTTAGCAGCAGTGCTCCCATGGTGGTCTCACCACAGCCGCTACCAGACTGTGAGACAGCCCAGACCCAGACCCCGACACAGTCCCAGACCCAGACGTAGACCCAGACCCAAACACAGACCCAGACTCCGACACAGTCCCAGACCCAGACCTCGACACAGTCCCAGACCCAGACCCCGATCCAGACACAGTCCCAGACCCAAACACAGTCCCAGACCCAGACCCAAACACAGTCCCAGACCCAGACCTAAACACAGACCCAGACCCCGACCCAAACACAGTCCCAGACCCAGACCTAAACACAGACCAAGACCCAAACACAGTCCCAGACCCAGACCTAAACACAGAACCAGACCCAGACCCAAACACAGTCCCAGACCCAGACCCAGACCTAAACACAGACCCAGACCCAAACACAGTCCCAGACCCAGACCCAAACACAGACCCCGACCCAAACACAGACCCAGACCTAAACACAGACCCAGACCCCGACCCCGACCCAAACACAGTCCCACACCCAGACCTAAACACAGACCCAGACACAAACCCAGACCCAGACACACAGACCCAGACCCCGACACACAGACCCAGACCCTGACCCAAACACAGTCCCAGACCCAGACACAGACCCAAGCACAGACCCAGACCTAAACACAGACCCAGACTCAGCCCCTCCGATCCCCACACCTGCCTGTGAAATTGCCTGTTTTTTTTGTGTGTGTTTTTTTTTATGTTTCAGCTTTTGAGAGGGAAGGACCATTAGAGGCCTGCAATCGATAGACAGCTATTTAATTTGCTCTCAGAGCCGGCTGGAGAGGGGATTGGGTGGGAGAAGCACCGGGCTCATCGTCTCTGTCTTTCACACAAGAGTGTCGTTATGGGTTTCATAGACCAGTTACAGACTGATTGAGTCTGTGTGTTGATGGCTGGGGGTGTTGAGGCGGCTGCCGTGTCTTGCAGCCTACGTGCTCTGGAGGGTGTCAGTATACAGCCTGTGTCTCCAAAGTGTTTGAATGGCAAGAGTTTGTTGCGTTTGTATTTGAATGGCATGCAGTTTTTAAATGATGCTCAGAAACCCTCGCATTCGAAATGACACATTGGCGCTGTGGGTAAAACCAATTGCTGTCAGCTTTCATTTTAAAGATATTCATGCACATTAGTATAATCTAAATGATATTCAATAAGCCTACGCTATCTATAAATCAGAGCTCTAAGTGTTTGGCCATGTTCACGTTTTGTACCTGCAGACTCCTCAGCCTCATGCATTTGTTACTGGGTAATATGAATGGTAATTTGCTTTGTGTCAGAGTTGTTCATATTCATGTCTTGTGCTCTGAGTATTCATGGAGACGTTACCATTATTGGCATCCAGGAGGTATTAGGCAAGGCTGCAATCAGACGCACGCAGTGCCTGGTGAACTCCTCATCTGCTTGATTACATAAAAAGGACAGACATGAGTCACCCTCTGTGTTTTTCTAACGATGAAGTCAGGTCTCTGATTTAGTCTTTCTTTTTATTTCCGAAACATCCAGAACACAAACTCTCAAAACCTGCCCTCCTGAAATATCGGGCGGTTAAGCAACCTCGTCGTTCTGTCAAAGCAGGTCAGACCTCGACCGGGTCGGTCCGGATCTGGAAACGATCGTTCCCTCTCTGTCTTTCCAGCGCCGTCCCTCTTGCCGACACCGCCAGACTCTCTCATACTCTAAACTTCAGATGCGTCAGGCTCGCGAGCTCATTCTCGGGACATAAATAAAACACCACGCTTCTCCTTCTGCATTCTGGCCGTGTCGTCCAACAGAAATGCAGCAGAGGACCAATTGGGGAAAGCTTTAATGATTTAGTCATGTTATAGCTTCTCAGCTCGATCGGGGGCGGTGTCACCACACTGTCAATGCACAGTTTGCCTTCATCGATCACAGTGCGTTTCCCAGAGTTTTGACATCTGTAAAGAAAGATTAACGGGCCATCTTTGCGTCTCTGTCCTCTCTGACTCAGCACTGCATGACAGAAGTTAATCAAATCAGGCTTTTATTTCGGCTGAGGTCTCTGAGTCTCTATTGCCCTCCGACCTGAGTGCAGCCAAAGTATTTAATGAGAATTGCTCGCGGTAGGATCTGAGGGTTTCAGGATTGGGGAACGGAGGGTTGTGTCTGTTCCCATTTCCCTGTGCACTCGGCAAACTCTTCACTGACACCAATACTGATCTCCTGCCTCTAATTCCCTGGCTTATCGGAGCACGCATGCTTGACAAGACTCTCCCAGCCCCTCACAGTTCAGATCCCTACAGAGCACAAGTTGGAGAAGGGCAGGGAGGAGAAAGGGAGAGGGGGAGAGAAGATTGGACAGAGGGAGTGAGGGAAGGGGAGCATGGGAAAGAGAAGAAGGCAGGGAAATGGAGAGAGGCAAGGAGAGGGTAGAGGATAAAGAGAGACCTCCCTTGGGCTAGTGATAAAAACCGACAGGAAGTGTCTGACAGAGATTTTGCACAGATGTGTCACGCAAAGCCACATCTTTAGCCAGTGCCTGACAGGCTCAAAGACCCAACTGTAGCTGTGCCACACAGCCGTCTGTCTCTCTGTCCCGTCCCCTGTCCCTTGCTCCCTCTTTCTGCCTCGTTTTCTCGCTCTCCTCCTCCCTCTCTCTCTCTCTCTCTCTCTCTATTGGGTGCCGGCAGAGTGGAGCCCCCGCCGCCGTCTCGAGCCCGCTCGCACGCAGGACGTTAATGAATTTCGGGCGCTTCGCAGACACAGATGGCGGCGCAGGCAGCCTCTGGCTGGGGAGAGCGGCTACGGCGAATCCCTCCTCTCTCTCTCTCTCTCTCTCTCTCTCTCTCCCTCCCTCCCTCCCTCCCTCTCCCTCCCTCTCTCAAGCCCTGGCCTCGGCTCACTGCAATCAAATGGACCGTTCTGCTATTTCTCTCCCTATGCTCATTCTCTTGGCTACAAACTTTCTCTCTCTCTCTACACTTCTACTCTCAGGCCATTTTCCACTCTTTCTCTGGACACACTCTCTTGCTCTTTTCCTCTATCTTCCTGTCTTTCTCACCCCCCCTCCTTCATCCCTCCATCTCTGCTCCCTCCTTCTCTTTTCCTCGTGCTCATCCCTTTACACTACTTTGGTTAATTGCAAAGACCTGTTCTGTCCTCCTAGGCCCTAGACGGTTCTCCCAGAAGACCAGAGGATGTTCTTCAGCAGAGCAAAAGTTTCTTTTTAAATATCACACCACGGCTCGCCTAGCTTTCTTTGCTCATTTCGCATTTCGAACACATTTCTAATTTTTTAATGCCCATTTGGCACCATTACTGGATCTCTGTAGAAATGACCTTGGTGTGGGTGGCCCCTTGAATAACCAACAGCATGACTGTGCCCTTAAAACCACTCACCAGACAACCAGGAAATTCAAATCAGTACCTCAGACCCATTCAGGAGTTTGTAGCAGTACACACTCTCTAAACCGCACCACCTAATTACCCCATATCTGTGTCATGGTGTCTGGTGTATTTGGTTTTAGATTGCCTTCCTAACACATTTCTTCAAAGAGTAAGTGAAATAAATCATTTAAAAGTTAGCGCTGGACAAGTTTGAGATGTCTCCAGCTGCCCAGGCTTCTGAGTAAATGAGACGTGAGAGGGACGTTTAGCGTGTTGCTCGCTACTTTAAGTCAGGGCTAGTCGCCTAGGTACCGTTGTTTTGTCGACAGTTCTGACTGAGGCTGTTAGCTCAGAACTCCTTGGGGAGGGGAACGTGCGGCGACTGTAATGGGAGCGGTGGTGGCGCCCCCTGCTGTCACACAGGCGCGCACGCTGCCGGCCCTGCTGTCTGCTCTCTGCAGTGCAGCGTGGGCCCATGTGGTCTGGCGCTACAGAAACCCCATCCCCCTCTCCTGAGCGCTCTCTTTCTCACTTTATCCCCCCCCCCCCCCCCCCCTCTGGAGGAACGGATGGTGATCATCGCAGCATTTGTTGGCTCCCCTGCTAATCTGCACAGCATTAATAATTGATCAGGCTGCAACCCGCAGAACTGGGGCAGACTGCCTCTCCCCTCTCGTTCTCCCAGACCTTACTGTGAGCTCTTCGTCTAGTCTCTTCACTTTAGAACCTAGACTCTGGTCTTTAGAACCTAGACTCTGTTCTTTAGAACCTAGCCTGTTTGTTTTATAACCTCCACATTTCCTCTTGTGTGAACAGGCAATGAAGCTTGACGCTTCTATTGGAGGTCTCCATACGATCTCACCTGTCGGAAATCGCCTACAATTTTAAAAGGTCAAACTGAAAAAAGGAGCCTTTCTTTCTTTCTTTCTTTCTTTCTTTCTTTGAAACCAGCTCCTATACTCGTGCCATTTCCTCAGATGTTAACAGAAGTTTTTTTGTTCCTTTTTCGAGTCATTTTGTGGTTTGCTGCCCATCATGCTTGTTGTTGCTCGTGTTTTTTCCCGGAGAGATGACGATGTCATACCTCTGCACACGCCTCCTCCCCAAACACCTTTCTCCCCTCACACAAGGTGGGTCTACTACAGTACTACTGTTGATTTATAGTTCTGAGTTAAACGGACACTGTATCTCTCTCTCTCTCTCTCTCTCTCTCTCTCTCTCTCTCTCTCTCTCTCTCTCTCTCTCTCTCTCTCCTGTACTGTGTTCAGAGAGGTGAGAGGCCTCTATGTGGGGCAACGGGAAGCTCTGTCATAGGAGCCCTGAGGATTTCCTCTAAGGACCCATTACACTAAAGCACTGCAGTATCCATTACTCATATGCACAACACACACACACATACACACACACACACACATGCATGTATGCATGAATACACATTCATTCTTGTACGGATTCACACACATATACTCTCTGTCTCTCTCTCTCATTCTCACACATTCATTATGATGCAATCACCCATATATGTGTGTATATGTATATATGCAATAGTGCAAGACTACAAGTGTACCCAGGATGTCTGATGATCTGGCTAAGGTGCATGGTGTGTGTGTGTGTGTGTGTGTGTGGGGGGGGGGGGGGTGTCAAGTGAGGGAGGGCCAATGCTGGAGACGGATGTGGGAGATGTTAGAGGACCCGATATGAGGGGAGGGGAAGAACGTAACGCTCTCTGCAGTGGGAGACAAGATTCACCACTGTACCGTTACAGAAGATCAAAGCCCAGCGCAAGAACCAGAGGTTGGGCTCCATTAGACTGGGGACAGGGAGGCGGCGAACTCTGACGATCTGATAATGAAATGATCCTGTTAGCGCCGGGACTGCTATTTACGACACTTACCCACAGGCAGAAGGGAGGGCTTTCAGGCGTTGGTGACCTGATTTGCGGATGATTTCAGTTTGAGGCCCACAAGAATGGCTATTTTGGTAGATGAATTGACTTGGAGAGCCGGTCATTGCACATAATGATGAGAATGTAACCATCAGTGTTAGAGGTGCCCGCTACTCAGGTTTTGTTGGATAGAAAAGACATTACTGAGAAAAATGGGTCTGTCAAAAATAGCAGTGGTCTGGATAAAACATTATCACTGGCAAATACCAGAATACTTGGTTTTTTATATTGCGGCGTTGTGACAGAGTCAACCTTTAAAAGTACTGTACAAATAAAATAGAGTTGAATTGAACTGAACATTTATTCTGCACAAAATCGTGTCCTGATCAGAGTTCTGGTTCCAGATTACACCTGAGCCGGGCTGCTTGACATGCCTACTCCAGTGACCCCGCTGAGAAGCTGGGCCTTGTGACCTGCTGGACCAGCCCGGTTCCTCAATGGGCCTGCATCACCGCATCATCTAAAGTTTTCTAGATGCTTCCTACGACCGCCCTTTGGCTGAAGTAACTAGTCAAGACTGGGTTTCCAAAAATCACCATAAAACAAAGATAATCTTTAAATGGCAATATTAAACTGAACCAAGTCTCTCGTTTAAGACGATCTTAACACTATGATGATTCTGGGAACCAGGAGCCCGATTCCTAATTGTACAGGTAATTACCCCGGAAGTCTGTAGAGGCTTAAGTGTGGCCCAACAGTGGCAGTGACAGAGATCCAGCACAGCACGGTGAAGGCGCGTCTGTAAACGCTCAGGAGTTCTTTGACTGAAGAAAAAAAAAAAGAGCAAAAGTAAAATTGCTTGCAATTAAATTTTAATAAGGGAACACTTTCCCCCCGTCCCCATATCGCTTAGAGACGAGAGATGGATGGAGCGGGCCAAGCGGCAGAAGAAAAGACGCGGTGGCAGTGATGGATAGAAGCTCTAAATCTGGCTGAATGCACATCAACAGTTTCTCGTTAAAACGCAATCACTCAAATGAGCCCTGACGAACCCCACTCGGCTTAAATAGTCGCGGGCCCAACTGAATGACCTCTGATGGGATGGAGGATGGAACGCGAGATAAAGTCTCCAATCAAAGCGTGGGGACAAGCGGACAAACGACACCTGCGGGCCACCGTTTGTCACGCTGTCCCAGCGCAGGAGCTCAGGGTTGGTGTAACGCCAAAGGTACAGGAAAGTGGCAAGAACAATAAGAGCCTAAATCAGGGCTGATACGCTAAAACATTTGAGCTGGAGACAAAGCTACAAATGCTGTCTGTCACCCCCCCACAAAAAAGCGTTTCCTCCACAGTCATGGCGTTAAACTTGTGACTGGCGTGATGTAAGGGTGTAATGAAAAAAACAAGACTTCGAGACAAGTTCAAGAACAAATTTGAAACTTAGATACTCTCCTTGTCACGTATGACATAAGAAAATTTATAGGAGGGACATTAGGTTTAAAAAATAATGCTTTTGGCACAATGGCGTTCTATTTAGCCTTTTAAATAAATGTATTTATTTGAATCCAAACCAGGAATATAATATGGACTGTAGAATCAGTATGTTTTAAAATATATACATTTATACATATATAAAAATGTCAATTTGAAAAACAGAATCAAACCTGAAATAGAATCAAACTTGTGTGTCATTACACCCCCAGTGTGATGGTAACTTAATTTATTCATGAACTCGTTTAGCAGCACTTAAATGGTCTCGGATTGTGGTCTCGAACGTCTCACTCTGAGGCCAGTAATGTTCTGCAGAGAAATGGAATCATCAAGCTCCCCTCAGCATTATCCAGCTGTCTGTTCTCTCAAGCACTCATCTCTTCTTCACCAGTGGCCACGGGGGTTCAGCTCCTCACACTGGCCTGCATCCCAGTTAAAAGGAACACCCTCTGCCCCCAATGCTCGTGTGCAGTGTGCCCAGCGAGCTCCCCGGCCCTGGCAGGACTTCCTCGT
The DNA here is from genome assembly GCF_052324685.1 of Brachyhypopomus gauderio. Classification (NCBI taxonomy): domain Eukaryota; kingdom Metazoa; phylum Chordata; class Actinopteri; order Gymnotiformes; family Hypopomidae; genus Brachyhypopomus; species Brachyhypopomus gauderio. Next base: position 20,391,033 of record NC_135217.1, on the reverse strand, counting down.
CATGGGGAGTGTCACGCGTTTCCGCCGTCTCCGTGGGTTCCTGTTGTGTGCACTCTTGCCGGTCTCACCGCATGTGCGCCGCTCCATTGTGTCAGCGTGCGTCTCGGGAGGGCTGCCCGGCTCCGCCCCCTGCCCTCGTGCCTGGCTGTCCACCGTCATCATCGCTGCAACGCACGCTCAGGAAGAGAGCAGGAGCGTGGCGATGCAAAACGAAAATGTCACGGTGCATGAGGCCCATGGGGGAATCCACTCCCCGGCCCTCGTGCAGGGAGAGAGGATGACGCACAGCACCAGTCTGGGCTGGCACGGATGGGTGGAGGTGTGGAGGGTGGAGGCCGAGAAGGCCTTGCACACCAACACCGCACACATCGCCAGGGACCAACGTCGGCATGAAAGTTGGGAATCAGGTTTACGGGGACACTCGCTTTGAGTTCCAAATATTTTGGAAATGTTTGCTGAAAGCTGTGGGTGATATTTAAGGGGCTATGAAACACAAAAGACTAGTCTGGCTAGCAGTGGATAGAAAACTGGTGAATTCATTAGGTTTATTTGATCTCATTAGTTTTTGAAGGCCTTTAATGACTTATTTCTGCATCATTTACAACTTTGGATAGTGTTTCCCCTTAATTATACGCATTTCTACTTTTCAGCCTCGTCAGCCCTTGACCCCTTTCTAGTGTCAGGATGAACCACGCAGCTTAGGTTGCTACAGGACAGCTCCAACTGCATCACCCATCCCTTAGCATAAACATCTAACCGGACGACTCTCCAGCTGCATGTGCAAGCACTTACAGTGTATTATCACTCAGGTTTAATACGCTACAAGTAACAGTATGCATGGAATGAGTGGCGCTTTTCAGCCTCCATGGGAGAGGGAGCCTAGCAGAATGGCGTCCTGTCACATTTAGCCTCCAGCCATATTTTGGGCAGACAAGAGGACCAAATCCAGCCTTGCCTCCAGTAAGCCGTTATCAAACAGCATGTGTGTGAGAGGGATTGTGAATGATCTGTCCCATGCTGCACCAAACACCACAGGTCACTTGGACAACTGCACTCAGTACTGTCCCGTGCTACATATAATCACTCTCGCATCCAAAACAGGTCTTCATGCGACAGCATTAAATTAGCGGAAACGATTTATTTAAATCCAAACCCACTGCTAAATCCGAGCTTTTGCATTTGCATAACTTCACAAGTCATAGTCTGTGTTAAAAGGTAGCCTGACCAAACAGTGCACAGCACAGTAAGAAATCTCACGCCAAGTGGCACCTCTTGTTCCTAGTTAGCACTGTTTGGTGGAACTCACCTTCTAAGGTCTCTAGTACAAATGTTATTTTGGCAGATTGTTTCGTATGATCCCATTTTCAACACCAGATCCCTCGACACTATGTCTAAATAGAGTATGGTTTGAGATCTTCATTAGATCAAGCTTCAACAGTGTTGGTTTCTTTGCACACTGTACAACTCAGAAGATGAGCAACAAGTGGACGATCCAGCGCTGTAACTGTGAGGGGTGGAGGTGGCCCACATGTAGATCACAGGTGCTGTCCAGGTGGAGGTGGCCCACATGCAGATCACAGGTGCTGTCCAGGTGGAGGTGGACCACATGCAGATCACAGGTGCTGTCCAGGTGGAGGTGGACCACATGCAGATCACAGGTGCTGTCCAGGTGGAGGTGGACCACATGCAGAACACAGGTGCTGTCTGAGTGGAGGTGGCCCACATGTAGATCACAGGTGCTGTCCGGGTGAAGCCCACACGCAATTATAAAGCCCCTTTCCTGCTACTCCAACTGGATCCGACACTGACTGATGCGTTCAGAACACCGGGCTGACACCTCACGGTCACAAGTTTTGTGAATACAAAAAAAAATATGCAATCCATCTAGCACTGCAGTGAAATCAGAAGTTGGGTGTTCATTGCGCAAAACTGCAGGGATGGATAAAAAATATATGAAACGGTCATTAAGTATTTCTGCTCGGACTGGCAGCATGGAATTGGTTAATGATCGCGGAGAAGCGCACCCGTCCGATATCCCTGCGGGAGGTCACGCTAACATTGATCGCTCTTTCTTCTCCTTCTGCCTTTCTTCTTTTCCCTCTTTTTTTCCCCTGCAAGACCAAGGCTTTGGGAAATCGATAGGAAATCAAGCAAACAGATAGAGAATAAGTTGTTCGTAAAATGTTACTGTGTGAACTTTTACTTCAAAAGAACTTCTGAAATGAAGAGTGAGGAAGGCTTTTTTCTTTTTATTTATTTTATTTAATAATTTTTTTATTTTTTTTTTGGGGGGGGGGGGGGGGGCACCAACTTTGATGCTTGGGTTCCAGGATAGAGACTGTGAGATTGGGGTGAGGAGTCAGAAACATGATGCAGAGAGATTGCTTCAAGATTAAAGGTCAAAAAATGCTATTGACAGTTTGTTACAAATGAGATGTGGTGTTATCTCAATCTGCCCAGGGCCATCTGCGAGGAGCATAGAGTTGGCACCAAACTGTCTTCTGATGTCCTATCTAACGGGGCCCACAGAAGAGCCCTGAATTGGCCTGCATGGCACGCGCTGCCGGCTTTCTTAAAAGATCTAGAGCCGTGCTCGTCCTCTGAAACTTGACACTTCCCACAACAATCTTCTTTCAGAGCTTAACGATCGACATTTGCCGGCCCTCATATCCCATGAGCATGGGTCTCTTTCCTGTGAGGAACGCAAGGCGGTTGGAAAGGAGCGGCACAGAAGAGTCTACAAGAGCCCGAACCTTCAGCTCACGAGGGCCAACTTGGCTGAGCAAGAGACCTCAGAATCATGCGCTTTCACAAACCAATCAGAAAGAACCCCATAAACAAACAAGAGGCTGCTGCCTGCATGGTGAGCAGGATGAATGGGCTTGCACAGCTAGAGCAATCCCACAAGGCCGAGGGAGGCACGAGGGAGTCCCATGATGCACTTCCGCACCAGTGAAAACAAACGTATTACACAAAGAACTGATGAAGTAGGAGGAAGAGGGGAAACTGAGATTAGCTGTGCTTGCCCACAGTTCTGCTGCCTAGACAACCCTGCAAGACGTTGCCTCCTCCACATATAATACTCACCCCATGTGGGACATCTAGTCTCCATGCCAGACTTCCCCAGTTTTGCAATGATGTCTGAATCCAGCATAATTCCTGCTTGGGGAGAGTCTGACTGGTGGCATTAAGGAAAGCTAATTCATCCCACTAAATCCCACCTCTTCACGTTATGATTATTTGATTTGTTAGAGGAAAATGACTGGCGTTTCTATGAACCATTCCCTTTCCCTGGAACAGAACTGATCCATGTCCTTGTGACATTGTGACATTGCCACCTGAATATTAAGACTTGTCTACATCAAATATTTACCGCTTGCACTTTTGTTACATCCTAAATATAGTCCAACATCTCTAATTTTCTTCATAACCTTCTGAAAAACCCAGACCACCTGAACCCAAGGTGCTAGACCCAATCTGTGAGTGTGGAGAAAGATGTAAAACCGGTACAAGACCAGAATCTCTCACAATATGAAACGTGGTGGATGGGGTGGGTGTGTGGGTGGAGGGGAGTGAAGCTGGCGTGCTGTTCTGGACCCATTCTGCTTTGGTAGCGTTAATTAGCGGATCACTAACAGTCCAAAGGCAGGTGAATGACAGCATCTCTTATTAGATGCCAGGAGAATGTCACATTCCTCAAACACAGCACATAAATGGGAATGTGTGAGGTGTTAGGCGGCTGAGGCCATGGCGGTCAGACTATGAGTAATGACCAACCCACTCATAAAGAACCAGACGGGAAAGGGGAAGAGCCTTAATTAAATGAGAGAACAGCCGTCAGACATCGAGGGAACGCGTACCTCCGAGGACTGGGCTTGAGAAGCGAAGGAGTGAAGGAGTGTACCAGGAACACGTGGGGAGCGTGGTGTGGGGGGTGTGAGGGGGGAGCTGTGATAATCGTAATTGTGTTGAGGGAATGGGGTGGGGGGGGGGGGGTGCGGAGGAGAGGATGATGCGAGAGAGCCAGGGAGGGAAGGCAATCAGGATGGAGCCTGTGGGGGGGCGCTCTTTGTCAGGCTGGGTAATTGGAGGTGATGGCAGTGGGGCTACTTAGTGTTGAGAGTGTCGAAAGAAAAGCGCGAGAGGGTAGTATAGAGAGACAATACGGAGGCTTTGGCAGTCAGGGCCGGGGGGGGGGTGTGTGGGGTGTGGGGGTGGGGATTGTGGACTTGTGTAGTAATTGGTTCACGGGCAGCTGGCAAGGGCGGTCCTCTTCTGGTTCAGGTCAGAAGGGGCAAAAATCGATCATCGGATTTGTTCAGTGCTGCGGAAACCTCTGGAACAAGAGGACGGACAGGGAAGAGAGGAGGTGGCAAATCGAAGCCACGCACATCTCCCCTTCAAGAGGTAAGGGAGACAAACAGATTGGTGGGGGGCACCTTAGAGGAGGTGGGGGAGGAAGAGTCCAGGTGAAAGAGCTATGCTCTAGGGGAGACTGAGGAGAGTGGGGGGAGAGGTGTGTGTGTGTGTGTGTGTGTGTGTGTGTGGGTGTGTGTGTGTGTGTGTGGGGGGGGGGGGGGGGGGGGGGTTAAGAGATGTAGGGAAGCAATAATGAGAGCTGGGCAAGGGTGAGGAAAACTAGAAAGAGCAGAGCAACACTGACTCACAAGGGATTAAGAGTGAGATGCGGTGAAGAAAAAAAAATCTCAATTAAAGGAAGTGGGTCAGAGGAAGCGGGAGAACGGGCCTGAGACGACGAACACGGCATCTCAAAGGCCTTTGTGCAAGAGCAAGGATCCATGACCCCCTCGACCTTCCCTCATTGTGCGTGTTTGTCGTCCTGTTTGTTCAGGTAATTGAATGTGCTTTGGCAAAATTCAGCTGTTTTTGGGACAGGAAAAAGTCGGCCTTGAAGCTGACTTAAGCCTGCGTGGCCTCCTTGAGGCACTCTGGTCAGCATTTCATCTTCTCATTGTACAAAATCCTCTGCAGCCTCCCAAAGCCTTTAAAATGTTCTGCTTCTTTAAACCGATACCCCCTCAAAAAAAAAAAGAAAAAGAAAAAACTGGAGTGAATTATAACAGAAAATGTACAAAAGAAAGGTCGCCAGACATAAGCACAACTAAAGATCTTAATTCTATGAAGAATTTTATGTCCATTCGGGAGTTTGACAAGTCTCCTTGTTCACCATGACCTTGATGACATTTAGCAAGATTCAAAATAAAATAAAAGTCCTCCCCAGCAACCTAAAATCTCACCTCTCCATGCTTTTCTGCTACCTTAGCGACTGACTGATGAGTGTGTAAACATGTTTATCTGTCAGGACAATGTGGTACTACATGGTGAATATCTTTAAAGGTGTGTATGATTCGCTTACATATAAAACCGGTACAATGTTTTTGTAAGTGCTCAGGGATTGTGTGTTTGTCAAGGCCATTTTGAGGTTGAGAAAAACGAATCAAAGGCAGTAAAAGACCAAGAATACCACCTATGAAGAATAACTGCTTAACTTCTCAGATGAGCTGGCCCACGTGATTTTGCAATCGTTTCATCATTATTTTATTCAAAGGCAATTTTTATAATACGTCTTAGATATGGACTGTCATTTTGTTCAAAGGAACAGCCCATAGTCAACACTTCTGCTTCCAAATCCATAGGGTGCGAAATTGCAGCATTACTTTAAGTGAAAATCATTTTTTAAAGGAAACTTGACTTCTGAATCCTGATTTTGATAGCTTTACCTCTTACCTGGTAATGCTGAGTAATATTTATATATTGTCCTCACAGCCGGTGTTTGCACTGGGTCACTGAGATCTTCAGGGAAACTGAAGCCACTGCTCACTGAAGTGACGTGAGACAGAGAACAATAATTGGTGGACCTGTCCACATTCCCGTGAGCGTGTGGCACAGGGAAAAGGTATCAGTGATGATGGCACATCAGGGTTCATTACTTCAGTGAGCTACATAATAAATGCTAGTCATCGAGGCCTGCTGAAACCATGAGTCATTTTCCGTAACTTCTGCCAGCTTCTCCTAGTGGCCCATCCATCATGCGCTACGCGCTGAATTCATCAAATGCTTCATGTATTACTCACTGAAATTATAAGGCCTGATATAAATGTGTTCACCTTAATTCTGATGCTTCACTATATTCTAATGCAATATCTTAAGCAGTGAAATTCCTGTACGCCTGTTTGCAATCTCTGTCAGCAATTTTCAACAGCGTTTCTCTTTCATTTCAAATATGTTTTAAACTTAGGTAGGCCTGCATTGGTTTGAACTTTGTTTTTTTTTTGTTGTTGTTTTTTGCATGAGTATGCACCTCCGATCCTTTGGTTTTAAAGTGAATTTCACAATGAAAAAGGCCTTCATACATCTCAGGTACGTCTGACTGACTCCAGAACCTCAAATGTAGTATTAGACTGCTCGTGGACCGCAAAATGATTTTCAACAAAGAACAGAATTCAACAGGGGACCTTAATCCTTATACGGAATACTGACTCTCAATGTCCCGTGCCTATTGCGCATACAGCATGTGGCGGTATCTGCTGGAGAGGAAATATCCTGACTCACCAAATCCCGCCACAGAGAAGCTTTTCTTCCCCAGGCAGAGTAAAACTCCAGGAGGACTGGTGTGTACGGCAGGGGTGAACGGTGAAATGCGGAGGACGGTCTGCCGGTGACCTTTCAACCCGCCCCACGGGTGAGAGCCATTTAAATGGGAGCAAATGTTTTGGTGCTGTTCACTGTGGCTCGGCCCAGCGGGGCTGCAGGAGCAGGGGAGGAGAAAGGGCGGGGCCAGAAGGTGGGGCCAGAGGGCGGGGTCAGAGGGTGGACTCATCATTATTCTAGACACACAGACACACCCTCAACTTCAGCACCCCCATCACTCTTTAGTTCACCCCCCCCCCCACATCCACCCCCCCTCCCCCTACCCCTCCCACCCCACCCCCGACCCTCCGCCCTGCTGGAGGCGGCTTGCACTTCCTGTCAGTTTCCACTTTTCAGCACCAGAAAACGGAGCCCGTTGCCATAGAAACAGCCACGGCAAGGGGAAGAGAAAAAAAAAAATCAAATCTGCCGCATTGCTGGACCCGCTACGTGCGCGCGTGTACGTGTGGCAGCGCGTGTGTGTGTGTGTGTGTGTGTGTGTGTGTGTGTGGGTGTGTGTGTGTACTGGCGAATGTTCAAACGCCTCTCATGCCTGTGTATGAATGGGACACGAGTGGTAGCAGCGTATCGCGCGTCTACATTTGAATAAGCAACTTCAGCCCCATTTTCATAAGTGTAGACAGTCTGCCCACACGCTTATGTGTAGGCACACAAGAGTTGGCATTTAGGTGCGCTAGAGGTGCAACTTTACATATACTGCTCAGTGTCATCTGATATACGCTGCACTGCAGTAAATGGAAACATGCACCATTACAAAAAGCAGCATAGCTGTGTGGAAGCTTTAATTAATGTCCGTACACCACTTCTTCTTACACAGGCCCTCGCTGCTCAACAGACACTTTGCCATCGGGAGGTGTGGGTGCTCAGGCCAGGACAGATACCCCAAAGGATGGAGGCGCTGTCCCTGTGCACCATCCCCCGTGATGGGACGCCTTCGATTAGGACATGGGGCATCCCCTGTGGTGAGACATTCCAGCACTTTCTCCATTGATTCTACAGTCTCATCAAGTGCAGTTCCTTGAAGATGTGATTTCCAGCACGCCACCGCAGGGTGGGGAGGACTGATCGGGACTACAGTGCTTCGTTCCAGACACGCAACAGCACGATTGATCAGGGACCCTTCAGCACAGCTGCCAAATCCTTCACCAGCGGCTCTGAAGGCCCTTGCTGCTATGACCCTCCTCCGTCATCCCTGGGAAAGACACTGAATCGGACATGTGCAGTGTCTGCTGCAGGCGAACCAAGACTAGAGACAGAGGGAGAACGGATGAACAGCTCAGCCGCGCTCGGCCACGGCACCTTAGGCCACGTCACCGTGAGCCGAGACCGTCACCGTGAGCCGAGACCGTCTCCGGGAGCCTCGGCTGTCTCCACACACACTCACAAACACCAGGCCTGGTGCACAAGAACCTCTGAAGCCGTGTGACTCCGTGCCGTTGTGGGCCTCATTTAAACCCTGGAAATGGAGCGGATGAAGTACCCCTTCTACCCCCACTTAAAAGAAAGCACACGTTTCGGTGTGACCCTGTTCAAACACAGGCGGTCTGCTATCGAGCACTGTCAGGTAGAGACACATGACAGCAGCGGCCCTGTCACACCGCCCCTCCCCAGACCCTCCCTCCCTCCCTCCTGACAGCTACTTCTGTTTCCTCTCCGTAATCTGAAAACACGTCACCGATATGACTAATGCCTTCCACCGGCCGCTTTCTCCCCATCTTTCTTTCTTCCTCCCACTCTCCTTCTTTTCTTAATCACCGTGGTAATCGCATTTCCCCCATTCTGCCTTGCCCTGTTTCCCGCTCTTGGTTGAATACTGTAATGTGCTTTATTAATTTGACTTTCGCCCCCTATCTTCCCACACAAAAAAGCACCATAGGAATGATTTCAAAAACAAAAAGTCTGGAATTTAATTCCAGAGTGGCTCAGTGGCTTTAGGATAAAGGAAATCAATGAAAAAAAAAACAAACCAAGGCAAAACATGATTGAAGTGTGGTACGGTTTTTTATGCTTCCTTCAATGTTTTCATCTTCATCTTCCCTCTCTCGCTCCCTACCTCCCTACCTCCCTCCACCTCTACTGCCCTACCACTTCCTACCTCTCTCTTCCTCCCTACCTCCTATTGTCTCTTCTCACCTTCCTTGCCAATACTCTCCCTCCCTACCTCCCTCTCTAATTAACACTCTCCCTCCCTTCCTCCCTCCCTAATTAACACTCTCCCTACCTCTCTAATTAACACTCTCCCTCCCTACCTCCCTCCCTAATTAACACTCTCCCTACCTCTCTAATTAACACTCTCCCTCCCTACCTCCCTGTCTCTCCGTACCTCCCTCCCCTACCTACCTACCTCCCTAATCAACACTCTCTCTCCCTCCCCTAAATGCCTCCCAAATTAACTCTCCCTACCTCCCCGTGTCTCCCTCCCTACCTCCCTGTCTCTCCCTACCTCCCTTGCTCCCTCCCTAATCAACACTCTCCCTCCCTACCTCCCTGTCTCTCCCTACCTCCCTTGCTCCCTCCCTAATCAACACTCTCCCTCCCTACCTCCCAGTCTCTCTTCCCTATCTCCCCTACCTACTTCCTTTACCTCCCGTCCTCTGCAGCCCTGTGACTCCCTCTCTGTCTACCACTCTCCCTCCCTCCCACCCACCTGTCTGTCTCCCTCCCCAAGTGGCCGTCAGCCTGTCGGTGGGGGGCCTTTTGAGGAGGAGTTGAAATCCAGAGATCCAGTGTGATGACTGGCCTCTGTAGCATTAATGTTTGTGTTTATTTTTTCACGTGTAATTATGCACCGCAATTTGATGAGTGTTTTGCCTAGACTGAAAGAAACTAAACACACACACACACACACACACACACACACACACACACACTCAGACATACTAATATATCCCTCTCTTTGATGTTTGAGCGATTTCACCTACACTGCCTGTCCTTTAGCCAGATTGTTAACTTTAAATGGGATATCAGTATTTAAATAGAAAACCCGTCAGGGGATTTCATGTTGTTTTTTGGCAGTGTCTCCTATGCAATCCTAATGAAAACCTTCAATTAAAATGTGCAAGCCTCTCACAACAGTCTGTCTACCATTACTGAAGAGAGATAGCCTTAGCTTTACAAATTAATAGATGATCTACCACGACGACTAATAATGTAACTGTCAATATGATGAATAGCCATCCGGGTGAAGCTGGCACTGTGGTTCTCACACTGAGAATCATTAAGCGTGACGCACGCATAACTAGACCATCATCGTCCCAAAATATCACCCGTGGTTAATTTCATTACTTATGCAGAATATATAAATATGTCAGGAATCGGTAAACTGATTTCAATATGATGGTATGTCATTTTAACTGTGTGATAATGATTTCACAGATTTTTTTTTTGCTTTGTTTAGTTTTTTTCTTTTGCAAATTCTGCACTACAGCAAAGCTATGGGGGAAACCAATTTCCTCCCTCCCTCTGCTCACTCCACCGTGGTACAGTCCACAATGGTACGGTCCGCCACGCCACAGTCCGCAATGGTACAGTGAACCTCTCCCAGACTATGAAGAGTGACATATGCAAAGGGGGGTCAAGGCCACGAGAGCATGGCAGGCCGCCCCTGTCTCCGTGACGACTCCTAAAAGCAAGCGTCTGAGAGTCCCCATAGTCCTGCTCTGTGCTGCTCCCACTTCCACTTACTGTAATCAGTGTGGGGCCAGGATCCTCCGGCCTGTCTGAGGTAATCAACATCAGGAGACGTAAGCTGCCGCTAATTGAATGGTCTCCTCATTGTCATGCACGAAGCCATGTAAGTTCCTTCCATGCCTCTCCTCGTCCTGGCCTCTCTCTCTCTCTCTCTCTCTCTCTCTCTTTCTCCACCCACCCTCCCTCCCTCGTTCACCCCATTATGAGTCCTCCAGCACGCCTCCATCGCCCGCGCTGTTTTTCCCACAGACGGAGGAAGAAAGCAGGCCTTGTTCGAAACAGACACGTCCGTCCAGGGAACTCCAACGGCATCGGCATGCGGGTTGAAAAAGGAGGATTTGGGAGTTTTTTTTGGCAGGGGGGGGGCGTTTGGGGTGGGTTTTTTTTTTTTTTGCATTTTTTGGTTGAGCATGCTTGCAAGCAGCGCACACAGCTCAAGACGACACCGTTCCTGCCCGTTCTTCCAGAACTTCAAATCCAACCGGCGGCAACGGCAGCAGCTACCACCACCTGTACTGAAGATTGATCAGCTGATCCTCAGACTTCTCCATCTCCACTGCGAAATGCCACGGTCGTCAGCCCTTACAATCTCCAGCCTCCCTCCCAGTCCTCATTTATAATTCAGCCGCACATCAAATCTTTTCATTTGCAGTAATATGCCCGGCATACACTTGAATATGCTTGATGTAGAGCATTCATCATTTATGGCACCGCACATGGTTATAATTAATTTGTGCGCCGCACCCCACTAATAGCTACAGTCACCTTCACCCTTTCAAAATGACACCTCTGGCCCTTCTTGTAACAAGGTCAGTGCCCACACCATTACATCCTGCACTGCGTGGGATGCTCAGGTAGCAGTGTGGGAATCCTGGAATTAGCCGCTACCATGAGCTCCCCAAGACGCAAACTGATTTTCCTCTCTTTCTGTCTTTTGTTCGTTCTTTCTTTCTTTGCCGTTTTTACCTGGCTGCATCAGGAAACTGTAATCATTCCTCATGGACCCTCCTGGGTCCCTCTCCACCCCATTCTCTCACCCTGGGTGGCAGCTGTTGCTTGGTGAACCATCTGGAGAGGCACAAGAGGGCCCTCATCACCCTCTGCCCCTGAGCACAGCTGGCGAAGGAAAGGGAGAGTGGGAGGAAAGGAGAGATGAGAGAGAAAGAGAAAGACTGGAGAGAAAGAGAAACACTGGAGAGAAAGAGTGAGAAGGAGACAGTGATATCAAGAGAGACAGACTGAGTTAGAAATAGAATCAAACTATCGCCCTTGTCCTTTATGGCTCATAAACCATCAGAGCATCAGAGGGGCTATTGATCTGTAAATGTCAAACACTCCCTCACCCCCACCCCCCTCCATCCCCACCCCCACAACCCCACAACCCCACATCCCCACATCCCCACAACCCCACACGGGCTCGCTGGGCTCTGCCATCGGGGTGCCGGGGCTGCTCTTCCCACATCATTCCATTCGCCTCTATCCTGACATCCCATGCCTTCCTGTTAGCACTTCAGGCTGCTGTGGTGGATCCTGCCAGGTCCTTCTCCTCCACCTCCTCTAACCAGACGCAGGGCAGCCTCCACCAGGCGGGTGCGTCAGGCCGCTTGCTGCAGATCGGTGCCAGCGGTCAGCAGGCCGCCGTGGATCAGCAGACGGGCGGACGGCTGGGCTAAGTCCAGTCTACCTCTCCTGTCAACTGTCGCAAATCTTCTTGCATCGACCGAGATTAAATCAGATCCTCTATTCACCAGACATGTTTATGAATTGCAAGAAGCCTCTCGATTGGCTGGGCTACCCGCTGCCTCCCCACAGCGATTTTCTTCCAGACGCACAACTCTGCTTTTTATCCCCCCCCCCCTTTTTCTTTTTGCTTGCAACACATTTCTGCTCTTTGCAGCATGCTCTATTTTTGTCCCGCATTCAGCACCTTCTCATTGAAGTGGCTCCAACTGGGAAACTTGATTAGATCATAGTTACCCTGGTAAACAATCTACAAGAGGGATCCTGCTCTGCTAGCTGGTGGTACTCGTAGTTAGCTGGTCTAAATTACCACCGGTGGTTGCACCGCGTGTAGTGTGATGGGACGCCCCCCCCCAACAGCCCACCTGGGATTGGAAGGCTCAGGCAGTCAGTCACGCGTCTGATTCGGTCCAGGTGTGACCATCTCCCCAGACACCCTCCTGCACTTTCTCATTACCCACGATCCCCCAATCTCAGGTCCTAATTACAAAATTCAACTCCTTATTTAGACCATCAGTCAGGCTGCATTCGTTTTTCTTCTCCCACTCTTGTTTTAATTAGTTGCTAATTAAGAGGGTACCTGAAGGATCTCAGCCCTGGAGAACAGACGGAGCTTGGTTCCCTGAGTCACGCCATCACTGGCCCAACCGACCCACCTGGCCAGGCCCACAGGTGCCGCTGAAGTGGGCCCCAAACCCTCCACCTGACTACGCAGTTTCGATTTATCCCCCCAACTTATTCTCTCAAACCACTGTAATACCCGTCCTTGACACATGCATACCTCTCCTGATCCAAACACTTCTTTCTAAAGAGATTATAAATATTTCTGAAATAAATAGCACCCCCCCCCCATCCCCCATCTTGGTGAATATGTTCAATAAGAGCATCGAAAGCTGTTGGAATATTCTGGAAAGACTTCACACTTGGCTCCCAGCAGCAGGAGACAGGTAGCTTATTACACAGGCCTGACAAGCTTATTACACGTGCCTGACAAGACAAAAAAATGACCGCTGACCCGGACAGAGACGGCAAACGGAGTTTAGCCGGCCATTTTCGCAGGCGAACCATGCCGATAATGGCCGTGCTGTACTGCTTAGTTAGTCCACGGAAGTTCATTAGCGGGCCTGACACAGGAGACAGAGGCGAATGCCTGCACAAGCCTACGGCGAGAGGCTGATTAACTGACGGGATTTACAGGACGAGCCCAAGCTAAATGCTCGTGGCGGTTTAAGCAGTCCGTGTTCTCTTTTGTTCCTGTCCAAGATGAGCAGAACATCAGGATTAGCTGTTTCAGGGATTAACACAAGTCAAAGCTCTTTTCCTCCTGTCTTTTTAATCCAAAAAATATACATCTTTACTGCCGTGCTAATGAATGGGGGCTTGTACAGAGTTGCAACCTTTTTAATCTCATTTATGTGCTCTTTGGTATTTGCAAATACAGGATCGGTGCGATCGGCTCTCGCCTGTCCACCCTTCTCTGCATCACTGGTGTCAAGGGTTCTCCAGCAACCTCTGGGATGATGGAAAGTGCTGTTGGCTCAACGTGGGCCGATGCTGAATTTGGAAAACTCTCAGCTGAAATGGATCCAGCTCTGAAAAACAAAGGAAGTGCTAAAACAGTAACCTTCAGTTTTATGTAGGTGAATCATCCTGTGAGAACGCAGCTTCTGAATACAAGCAGAGTGCCTTTCATGAGGAAGTGGGTATAGAAATGCGTACATCCACGCTTTCCACGAAGGAGTCTGGTACATCTTATTTTCTTTTGACTAGCTGATGAAATGCCTTAAACCCGGAGAGCTTCTTTAAGACTATCCTCCCATTCTAATAAGAGCAGTGGCTGTCTCTTTGTCCCCGTCTTCTATGCCAGATTGACGGCGCTTCATAAACTTCTCACCGACGGCCACCGGTAGACTGTGATTTAAGCTCGCTACAGATGAGGCAGTCAGTCAGCTACTTCAGAAAAATAAGGTGTCAATCTAAAACACAGCTGAGATGAGGCTATAGAAATGGCATGTAGCTTCCTAAACAACTGCTGTTTCGTTTAAAAAGCGTGACGCTGAGTAATGCTTCTTAAAAGGCAAAAAGTGGCTTAAAATGGAGGTAGCGTGTACTGTCTGTAGTTGACATTCACAAAGTACGGGCAGACGCTTAAGTAGGGCTACTCGCCAAACGCATCCTCCATGTGACTTCTGCATGCACGGTGCTCTCCTCTCTCCTGAAAACTCCCTTTCTCTCATTGGTCTGTCCATCCTGCTTCTGTGCATCCTTCCCGCTGCCTCTCTTCTTAGAGCATGTGTGTGCAAGAGAGTGTGGCCCCGTGTTCTGGAGACGCTCCCCGGCGACGCACATCACAGCTAATCACACTCAGTGATCTGTGAAGCAAGTCCCCCCCCCACCATCACGCTCTCTGGGAGATTGCAGTCAGCACACGACGCAAACCTTTGCGCTGAGTCAGAGTCCATGTTGGTCTTTATCTCCCCTCACTCCTGCACGACAAATTGCACTGAATGCAAAGCATCACATATAAATGTTGCACCCGAGTTCCCCTGCACGGACCCTGAATGTGATCAAAAGCAAGAGAGGTGTGCACCGGGCGAAAACCTATTCCTTTCTGTTCACGCTGTTTTGTGCAAGGTGTGATGGCTGCAGCTGTGAATGACGAATGCTCACTTGTGCATCGTGACACTGCTGGGGCTGCTTCAGCAACCACTGCATTCTGAACGTCTCAACGTCTGACCGATTCACTGGACACCCCTGTTCTTCTGTAACGTGCCTTACATCCTGCTTTGAACTCATTTGTTGATCTTAATTCTCAACGGACTTGATTGGACAGCGACTACTTAGCAGAGTCCATTATATACCAATAGGTTCACAGTCGATTAGATAAAAACATAGCGCACAGCTGAACAGAAAACAGTACTTTCACAGTACTTTCGCACCGGTGTAAATTTGCAAAATAAAAAAACCAACAACAACCCCCCCGTCCCCCTCTTTCCTTTTAAAGCTGCCTTATTACTGTGGTATTATTACTGGAAAGAGAAATTCCACTGAGACCAAGCCATCAAAATTCTCCTTGCGTAACAGGCTGGCGTTTTGAAAATCTGCCCGTGTGTGGGCGGGTTGCTTTTGGTCAAGTGCACACATTTTGGCCTTGACAGAGAGAGAGAGAGAGACGGTGTTGCTGAGGGGAAGTGCCAGTAACAAGCCCTCGTAAAGACGGCCCCACTCCCTACGCACGACGACGGCCTGCGTGCCTCACGCTGCCAGTGCCGCTGTATCAGAAAGAGTTTCTGTATCCTGCTGATGCCGTGCACAGAAAGAGTTTCGCTTTGGCCAATGCTGACCACTGTCCGGTGCAAAAGGAACCAGATGATTCAGGTTAATTCGGGCTTGTCAGAGGGAGAGCAAACTTCCATACGCTGCCTTTCTTTAGCACAAAGCCAAACGCCCGTGCTCAACTTTATATTGTGGGTGTGCCATATGACAAAACACTTACCAGGCAGCACTGATTGGCTACTACAACACGGAACTTCCTCAACATTTGCATAATCATCGAATCTTCCCTTGCCTGCTTTGTTTGCCGTTGCCATTCCTACAGCCCATTGCACAGGACAGCCGCCTGTCTCCGTAGAAATTGATGGTAGGCGGGGTGAGAAATGCTTTGCTTCTCAGCAATGGAAATACACGGTTAATAACAGTAGTGTAGCAAGAAGTGAAAAACGACATCCAAGCAGAAATACCAGGCTGCTTCACAGGTGAATCCACATACACATACATTCATTCATTCATTCATTCACATGCAAATGAATAACTTATTGTAAGCAGACATGCTTGTGGACTAGCGGGAGTTCTCTGACCACTTCCACAACACGCCAGTTTGACTGCTGCAGGCTTTCTGGCCAAACGTTTACAGTCCAAAACTCGTCCTGCATTTCTGGATATGCGTTCTGGGAAATACCTGTGCAGGACAGCATCTGGAAACTAGTTTATTCTTGATAGAAGATGAAACATCTTTCCGCTTTATCAGAAGAAAGGAGGAGGAAAAGGGGGTCATTTGTCCATCCCATTAAGGGAACATCTACAGTGCCTCACTTTACTTCACAAGCTTCCCTCAATCCTGCGTTCGAAAGTGCTTGTCAATCTCCGTAAACCTTCCACGCATCATTTCCGAATCACGTCTGCCTCTACGGGAAGATGAAGAACGAAAGGGGATAGGACGCACGCAAGCAGGCAAACAGGACGGTGAATCTTTCTACTTCCTGGGCAGCCAAACATGTGGCTGATTCTGGCTAAGACACAACCAAATGGTTTGCTCTCCTCGTTACACTGCCCAGCATAATTGATTAATTGCCATAATTCTGCAAATTGAAAGTCACCTCTCCTGTGGCACTGCGGTTGAAAATTGCGCAGAGGCGCTTGGTATTTTGTGATTCCATTTTCTGTCTGTTCCCCACCCTCCAACATCTAACCTTCAATAAATGACAACCAAACCACATCGCCTGCCATGGGAGCAAGCGGCCTAATAAACCAATTAACTAATTAAGTGCTCATTTGGAGATAATTGGCGACATGGTCTGCTCGTTTGTATAAATAAATGGGTTTTGTTCCTCTTTAAAGCTCAGTGTTTTGCCAGTATATGTCAGTGTGTGTACATTTTCAGTATGTGCCACCGTATGGAGCAAAGTTATTCATGCGTTTTAATAACGTCACAAATGTCAGTCGGCGGTGGGCTGATTTGACTTGACTGATTGCAGCTGAAAAAGACCTCTTGCTGTTTCTGCCTGTCAGTTACATGACTTTTTAATGAAACCCAGTCACATGCATAAGAATATAAACACTGATGTGCTCGTGTCCTCGAGACTCAATCCGTGTCATGGCGATGGTGCTGTCAGTGACTGGGTGTGGCCTCGAACATCACGAACAATGAAAAGGTGCGACATGTTACTTGCTATGACACGCAGGAACGCATTCCTGCCACTAGGTCGCATACTGAAGAAATAGTGATAACAGGCTTCGGCACACCTCATGACGCCTATGCTGTCAGATGTCAGCACTGCAATTGATCATAAAGACTAAAGTGGTAGCCATTTCTTCTTCAAAGATCTGAAAATACTGTCCATTTTATATTTATAACAGGGAAAAACTGATCACAAGCACGGGGTGTGCAGTGAATGTCAACAGCCTCCTCCATCAGAGGACAGCCTGATCTAAATGTTCGATCGGGGGTTAAGGGGAAAAATCCATATTTATTAAAGCACAGCTATCAGGCTCATTTAAGGACCTTGGTGTGTGTCTAATGAAATGCTTAGTGTGATTCCTCCAGTCCGAAGGCGGAGAGAGGGAGAACGCCCTGATCGGTTCTGGCACTCGTCCCGTCTTCCTCCACGGACAGACGCAGGAGGAGGCTGAGGGCTGGATGGGGGGGTGGGAGGGTGGTGGCGGAGGTGGTGATGGTGGGGGGGGGGAACGGAGGAAATAAGAACAAGCGGGAGATGAGGAGAGTCAGAGATATGGAGGGAAATCAGGAAATTGGTGGTTTGCAAAAAATGGCTGATGACTAGATTGGAAGGAAAGTGGTGGTGGGGGAGGACTTGGGCAGATGGGGGGGGCAGGGCTGATATGCATGAGGGTGACTTCATGGTTTTCTGTCAAAAACCCAAAGGGAAAGTGGTGCTAAAATATTTTTTCCCCTGTGTTTCCTAGATGGAGTCAGCAGTTGTGAATGCAGGGAGCGGATTGGTGGAGGCTTCTACAGCCAGAACAAGCTCCTCCCCCGAATCAGGATGCGGGGGTGGGGTGGGGGGCGGTCTTGCAAAGACGGCAGACTCTTCTCTGATGCATTACGGCAATAAATGGTTTTGACCAAAAAAATTAAACCCTAATAAGTTGTATTAATATATTATTCTGGAAGACAAAGTCCGACGCAACCATCCGAAACAGAACTAATGAAAATAGTCCACAGCTGCAGAACAGAGCTGCCAGATGACAAATTTAAGCCAACAAAGTGAAACATTCATATAAGGGAAGAATCTGTATAAGCTCTTTCTTCCTTGAACCACAAATCATCATAAATCAACACAACAACACCGCTGCCCCCAGAACACAAGCAATTCCTGTTAGACACAATGGAAATACTAGACATCTAGACATCATGGTCTTGCTAAGAACTGAGCAGAGCTCTCTAAGGAGTCATATAAAATTCTTTTGTACCTGAATGAATTAATCATTACGCATGATTAGTTTTTTTTTCTGTCATCGGTCGTTTTGTGAGACAGACATGAATTAAATGTCTTTAATGCCTCTTCAGTAACCACTGGCCTTTTCTCTGGCTGACACGAGGCTGTGTTTGACGCCTGAG
Source organism: Brachyhypopomus gauderio (assembly GCF_052324685.1). Classification (NCBI taxonomy): domain Eukaryota; kingdom Metazoa; phylum Chordata; class Actinopteri; order Gymnotiformes; family Hypopomidae; genus Brachyhypopomus; species Brachyhypopomus gauderio. The sequence continues at coordinate 20,372,573 of NC_135217.1, read as the reverse complement.
CCGTCCCACGAGGGCGGAGCATACCGGCGAGGGTGGTGCTCCCTCACATGCCAACGGTTCCGACCGCCGTCCTTGAGCAAGGTCTCTGCCACTCGAGCGCAGTAGAACCTCTTAACGGGCGGCGCGTAAAAATAAAATAAATTAAAAAATCGTGTGCGCCGTAAATCGCATCGTGTCTGAGGAGCGCCCCCTGCTGCGCGCATAAACCCGAGGCCCGGGAAGTGGGGTCGGAACTGGGCTGCGATGGAGGAGCTCCGTGCTAAGACAGCCCTCCAGCCGCCCGGATCATCAGTGCGAGGTGGCTCCGTGCTAAGACAGCCCTTCAGCCATCCGGATCATCAGCGCTACCCCCGTCGGTGCCGTCTCAGCCTTGGGCCTGAGCAGCTATGCAGGATTTCCTGTTTCCTCCACCACGACTGAGCCGAATTAAGGAAGCTTGGCCCCATTATTAGCCCCCTAATATCTTTTTTACTTGGCCAGCGGTTCGCCAGAGGGACCACATGGCGGAGGCCCTTAAACAGGTCCGGAGTGCAGCTCGGCCAGTTTTATTTTTACCTTCTGCAGAGCCAGATGGCTTAGCGGACGCTATACGTTCCCCCGCGACAGATGAAGAACGGCCTGTAGATCTCGGCTGCAAACGCAGGCGCCCTGTGATGCAGGCGCGGCCTGTCCACAGTCCAGCAGGACAATAGATAGCACATATGCTCGCCGGTGTCAGCGGCAAGATCAAGTGGTTCGTTGCGCCTCGTAAAATCGCACATGAATCCTGGGACGGCTTAACTATGTCTGACCTTCTTCCGTTCCTGTGTCCTAGAGCGGTCCCCTAATCAGAGCTCCCAGTCTAGAGGCACTAGACACCTTTCAATGAGGCAAAGATTGGCAAAGAGACACAAAGTGAATAGCAAGACTCAGAGAGGTCAGATGTGGCAATTTCGCAGTACTGCATTGTGGGTAGGAGCGCTGGATTTAAAGTACACACTCTGACACATCCCATGGTTTTATGACACCTAAGCCCTTCTCTCCATCCCCTGGACTATTAGCATCTTGAGTAGGGCAAAACAAACAAACAAAAACATTCTATTTTCTTAAAGACTAATCCGTTTTCATAGGAAATTAGCAAATCTTTCATGTAAAAACACAAAACCCATGTGTGATGTTGAAAAACAGAAGCCCACTGTTTATCTGTTTATTAATTTGGCTCTGAAAGGCTTGGCGGAGCTGCCATGTTGTGTTGCAGGGCTGACATGCTGTGTTGCTGGTGATGTAGGGGGCGGTGTGCAGAGATGCACACCTCCTTATTATTCGGAACGGGATCAAACACTTTAAAGGAGCCGTCGGTCTTTCTTAGCCCCAAAGACGTTGTCAGCCCCATCGCCCACCCCCCCCCCCCCCCATCCCCACCTCCACACTCCGCCCTCCTCCCCTCCACCACCCTCCGCCTCTCCGAGCTCTAATGACAGCCATCTGATTTGTAGTGGCTTTGGAAAAAATCCGTGACCTACTTGCTGAGGTCATGAGCAAAATGAACAAGACAAGCATCTTTGAAGATTATGGTAATGGAAGGAAGTGGGACTGTGGGAACGCGCAGCTCTACATCCACTTGTCTTATTATCCTTTCCCATGGCACTCCATCTCAAAGTATGATTAAAAAAATACATTGAATAATATTACAGCTGAATGCTCTAGCTCAAAACACATTTCTGGTAAAGCTTATTTTTTTAGCTGAAGAAAAACAAGCCAATACAAATACAAATAAGTTCAAGTGAGTGTGTCTTACACGAGGGCAGCTTCATCAAGGGAACAGCTGTTAGGGGTTTCCTATAAAATGCTAGTGTTGTAATGGGGTCACTACACTTTATGTAGTCCCCGTCTACGTGGTCCGCCGTTGAATGACTATCCACCCGAACAGTTCTGAATGCGTACCTTTAAGACTGAAGTGCATTGTGGGGTATGGAAGCAAGGCCAGTGCAGTGTTGCGGTGTGTTGTTTAACTTTCACAGCTCTCTGCGCCTGCTGACCCGAAACTGATGATGTCATCATTGGGATCCTGCCGTTTCAGCAAAGCTGAGAGGTCAGAGGGTGTGAACTTAAACACAGTACAAGCAGAGAGCGACATCACGGAAAGAGCAAATGAGCTCACGGCCAGTGAGTCACTGAAGGTCTTTTGAGGTGTGTTTACTGACGGCACGTGGAAATGCAAAGCTAATAACAGCTGGGACTCCTGTGCGTCTGGGGCCAGGGCCTTTCCGGAGGTGCCCAGTGCGGGAGACACCATTTGTTTGCCTGTGAAAATGTCATGCTCTAAATGTTTTATGAGCATATCATCACTAACGCGGCATGTGCATTGTGTGTGTGTGTGTGTGTGTGTGTGTGTGTGTGTGTGTCTGTGTGTGTGTGTGTGTGTGTGTGTGTGTTAATCCATAGCGGGCCAAGGAAGAGTGCAGAGCTCACAGAAAATCAACACACTCATTAAGGATTGTGTTTGTTGATCTGGGGACAACAGTTACTGAGTGAGGTCTTTGCTAGTGAGCATGTGCAGTCAGACAGAAGAGTCTGTGTGTCACCGTGGACATCTGCATACTTATATCACAGCATTAATCACCGTTCTGACGCAACACATTCTTTACCGATTCCTGCTGCTACAGTTTTTTTTGTCAAAAGAACATTTCCGAAATTAAATTTCCATCACTAGCTGAAAACGCACAAGCGCATACGCGCGCACACACACACACACACACACACACACACACACACACACACACACACACACACACACACACACACACACCTCTCCTCCTCAACACTTTGACAGATAAAGTACTGCATGTGTCGTAACATTTGTTCGAGTGTCCTGATGTAGTGGTGTGTTGTCTGGGATGTGCTGGACCTTTTCTGCTGCGGAGGAATCATGGGGCCAGTACATCCATAGCATACGAATCGCCAGAACAACTGTGATGGAGGGTGTGTGTGTGTGTGTGTGTGTGTGTGTGTGTGTGTGTGTGTGTGTGTGTGTGTGTGTGTGTGTGTGAGTCATACTTGCTCCTATGGTATGTGGTGTAGCTGGGCAGCAGGGGGCAGTGTTTATTGGATGCTTCCAATATACAGCTGGGTGTGGAGGTTGGGAATGGTATGTGTGTGTTTGTGTGTGTGTGTGTGTGTGTGTGTGTGTGTGTGTGTGTGTGTGTGTGTGTGTGTGTGTGTGTGTGTGTGTGTTTGCTTGGTGGGGGTTCTGCCAGGTGCAGTGAAGCTGTGATTCGGAAGCAGCCAGAGGAAGATGAAAGGTTGACATGTGCATGTGGACTGGCTCTGCCCTCACCTGACCCCTGACCCCTGTCACACGGAGACACAGCCCCACACATGAAAGGAAAGCACCCAGTGTGGACATCAATTACCCTTCAAAATGCTCAATTTCTGGACAAGTCCCATGACTTGATCTGTAAGTCATCCACCTTCACCTCCTGCCCCCAGGGACAGTCTCTAGCAGTGCTCAACCTCTCCAGTGCATCAATGTGGGGAGTTCAGGGTATGCAGTTATTTAAGTTCTTCACGGAGAGCATCAGCTTGGATCTCCCTGCAGGATACCGGAAGCCCGGATAATGTTAATGAGGTCTTCTGGGATACACGGGGATGTCGATACACAAATGCAAACCTTGGGGATGACCCATAACTAACTTGCTTCTTCTTATGCTACAGATAACACAGGCTAATAATGCTTACATAATAGAATTAATTTCATGATGATAAGACTTTTTCATAAAGCGATTATCTGCCAGGACTAAGCAAAAAAAAAAAAAACCCAGCAGTTTAATTTTGTAAAAATCCAAAATGGAAAAAAGAAAACGAGCTAAGTATCTCTCTGAATTCTCCTCAGCTCAGTCATGTGAGCGTTTTCAAGGCTATAAAAAGACTTTCATCATAAAAGTACACAAATGTAAGTATGTAGAGTGCAACCATCTTGATACCTACAAGTTTATTTTCTTTCTGGTGAGTACATTAGTACATTGTAAAATCTGTAAAATGTTTGGTTCTGGGACATGTCAAGGTGATATGCACTCTTGGGAGTTGAGGCTAGTGTGGAAATGATTTTGCAGTACACTGGCTTGGCGTGTATCCTGTGCTGTAGATCACTGGGGAGGCGAGTTCCTGTGTTGTAGTACGTTGGGAAGGCGTGTTCCTGTGTTGTAGCACGTTGGGGATACATGTTTCTATGCTGTAGCACATTGACGAGATGTATTTCCTGTGCTGTAGCACAATGGCCAGGTATTTTTCCTGTGTCGTAGCATATTGTTGAGGCGTGTTTCCTGTGCTGTAGCATATTCTTGAGGCATGTTTCCTGTGTCTTAGAATATTCTTGAGACATGTTACCTGTGTCGTAGCATATTCTTAAGGCGTGTTTCCTGTGTCGTAGCATATTCTTGAGGCGTGTTTCCTGTGTCGTAGCACATTGTTGAGACATGTTACCTGTGTCGTAGCATATTGTTGAGGCATGTTTCCTGTGCTGCTCTGTGTAGGACTCTATGGGGACATGTCGGTATCCTACATTTCTTCTTCAAAGGGTTTTCTCACCAAGACTCTTGAGGACTTGAAATAAGACTTGAGGTCACTTAGGTTTCTTTTTTCGGGGTTTGTAGGTGTTTTAACAGCAAGCTCAATTTTCTCAAGGACAAACTTCCTTTTTTATTCATTCTGAGTACTGAGTCAAGAAGTTAAAAAAAAACCTCGCCCTTTTTGTCAGCATTCAGCAAAAGAAGAAAACGACGTCATGATTCACATTCAGCAGTATATTATAAGGCCAGTCTCCTCGGGTCTGGTCTGAGCTGCTCGGGGTTAGGGTTCCTCCAGATGTGCGTTTCACAGGACCCACCCTATATGTCCACATAATGCCTCTTCATTCTGCCACTCAGCCTGGAACAGATAACGATGAATGAAGAAGAGACCTCTGTGTCACCCCGTGCTCTGCAGTGGATACTACTACACTGCAATTACAGCTGGGTTGAATCCTCATCTCTCTTTCTTTTTCTGCTCTCTCTCTCTCACCTTTTTATCCCTCATCAATTTCAAGTTCAATTCTTTATGCTATACCAACTTAAATGTTACAAATAACATTATTTCCAAAGCAATTAATATATTTACAAATGGAAAATCCAAGACGCTGCCATCACAAGTCAGATTTTCTCTATTAGTGTCTCTCTCTCTCTCTCTCTCTCTCTCTCTCTACCTACCCATCTCTCTGGAACAGCTCTGGTCTGTTATCTCAGCAGAACATCCCCAGAGAGCCGGTGAGGCGTCCTCGGGGAAGCCGCTGCCTCCAGACTCGCAAGGCTGAGTCAGAGCTTCCAAAACCAGAATCTCCACGCCTCTAAGGGCGTTTTCACACTCAGCCCAAACACCTGAGTCCACACCCAGGGCCAAGCCAGGCCTCACTGGGACAGGGGCTGATTATTACTGGTTTGCTCTCACAGAAGAATTCCACCCAAACCATATCAGCTGTGTAATTCCATGTGTCACTTTTCTGCTTTTCAGTTTTGCTAAATGGGGTAATGTCTAAATGTGTTTACGGCACTGGGTTCATCACCGTGCTGCTTTTTATCCATGGATAATAATACCACAAAGCACGGCACCTTTTGAAGACATGCCGTAAACTTGAAAAGGGAAGTGACACAATACGCCAAAGCAGTCATGTTATAAAATGTGTCTGCATGTGATGCATGTGAGTGTATAGATTCCAGACACGCAGTGGACCACACCACAGTGTGCTTGAAGTGAACACCGGTCTTATGCTTTCAGGAGAAAGAGAGATTAGTTCTCTGGACCGCTCCTGGTCTCCACAACAGCTTTCCCATTTCTGGGTTCTGGGTCTGGAAAGAAACTCTAGTTTGAAAACACCATAATGAACTGCTGGGTCTGGCTTCTGGGTCTGGAAAGAGACTCTAGTTTGTGAACAGCATAATGAACTCCTGGGTCTGGAGCCTTGTCCCTGCTGGAACCAACACGTGTGATGGGCCGCACAGCCCGGGACCGCCTGAAAGCCCCGTCTCCCCCGGGCTCCTCAATCGGGGCTATCTGATAATGTGCTGCCGAGGGTCAGCCCAGCCCTGGCAAGGCCTACCCAGGGGCTGAAACACACACACACACACACACACACACACACACACACCACACACACACCACACACACACACACACACACACACACACACACAGATGGACTGATTTCACTTCTTCAGTGTTGCCCTCCACAAACTCACCCATCCTCTCCTTTGCTGCTGAGGTTATTAGCATGCGGCTGGAGTCTCTTCACCAAGACGAGCTCATTATGGCGCTGAAACTGTGATTGTTTGCACAGCTCTGTCTCTGTTTATGTCGGCTGATGGACAAGCGAGATGAAGAAACCCCGCTGGGTTCCACGTGGATGCCTTGATTTTATTTAGAAATGTGACTGTCCATTCTACGACAGTTTAAATGGCATAAGAAATGTCACAGTGCACAACTGCGCTTGTATTTCACGCTTGGGTGTTTGTCACGAAGAGACACAAATATTCAGCCATTCGGTTGGAACGGAACAAGGCCAGTGAGCATGTGAAATCTTCTAAAACAGATTTTTGCAAATATTCAGCTTGGTGCTACTTCTTAAAATGGTCGTCCTTGTGATGAGGAAAAATCAAAAGTAATATTTGGTCTGGGTTCTTTGAAATATAAAATAATGCAATGCATTTACCAGGCAACAACAACAACAACAACAACAACACACACACACAAACACACACTCTCTCTGATGACAATGAACACAAACATTTTTGACAAAACATTCCTATTTGGTAATAGGACCACGGCAGGCCCTTGAGGTGCGGGTTACAGACGAGCGCACAGCTGCCGTCGGGCCTTTATGTTTAAATGGCCGTCTGGACCACGGCCCCTCGGCCTGCACATTGTTTCTTGCTCTCCCCCTGCAGACGTCCTTTACGTGAGTCTCGTTTTTTTCCTTTTGGCATGTAAATGGCTGCGGTGTGCGGCGGCCGGAACAGACCACACGACAGAGGTGTGCAGCAGGACGGGGAACGCTTCGTCAGAGACGTCCCCGAATAAAGGACACAGAAGTGACCAAATGGTCCGTTGCGCGGCACAGCCGGAGAGCACGACCGGGGCAGAAGAGAAGGGCGGCGCTGTCTCCCGAGGCGCGGCAGACAAATCCACGGTGTTTGATTTATTCCAGAGCTCAGCTAAACACAGATCAGGTGCATCTTCTAGGAGATGTCTCCATAATCTAGAATCAATCAAACAGCAGATCCCACACAACCACGCTCGCCTTCGCGCCACTCCAACTTAAGGAAATGCTAGAGGGTGGGACTGCTGTCTGAAGTGAGCGACTTGACACATTCTTGTGGGAGGTTTCGCCATGGACCCCTGAAAGGAAAATGTATGCAGATGGAATCTGCTTCTGTTAAACTGTGAGAAGAGAATTAGGTTTTCTGTGTGTGTGTGTGTGTGTGTGTGTGTGTGTGAAAGATTTCTGTGGTCAGCAGATTCATTTTGCTAGGCAATGGATTGCCAGTGTCCCTCGGTCAGACCTCTGTAATGGCCGATGGGGAGAAGACAGTGACTCAGACGTTCAGCAGAACTGTCAGCATCGTCCTCGTCACACAGCCCTCTGTACTCTCTTCCTCTCTCTCTCTCTGTCAGCCATGTCTATGCGTCCTTCTATCTCATGCCGTCTCCATCACCTGCTCTCTCCCTCATTCTCTCTCTCTAACTCACTCCCTCTTTCCTCACTCACTCACTCACTCACTCATTGGCTCATGCTTTCTCATTTTCGACTCAGTAAATACACGTCAGCAATAATGTATGAGTCAAGCTTGGCTCCTTCCCTCCTCCTCTCTCTCTCTCTCTCTCTCTCTCTCTCTCCCACATCTCCAGCTCCTGTAATGTCTCTTCATTTTGTATTTATGCACTTATCGGCACTTATTCCTCCATAATCTCTTCTTCCCCAAACCCCCCCTCCATTTCCCCATTTTCTCAATATGTATCATTTCGTCTTTAGATCTTTTCTCACCCCCTTTATTTCTTGCTCTCTCCGCTTGTTTTCTCTCTCCTTCTTTCCTCCTCCCTCCATCCTTCTCTATTTCAACCTTCTTTCTCATCTTTGTTCCCTTTAGCTTTCTTCTCTCCCTTTGTTATGCTCTTCATCCATCCTTCTCTCTCTCTCTCTCTCTCTCTCTCTCTCTCACTTTACCACTCTCTCCCACCCACTCACTCACTAATAATAAACTGGTTGAATTGCAGAGACAGAAGCCATTTCAGAAGCCCTCTGCTATCTCCTCGTACGACGGACGGCTGGACACACTGTGGACACCCACTCCCACCTCACCCCTCCACCACAGGGAGCCATAACACCATCCTAAGGGGGGATTACCACATGGCTGGCGTCTCTCACGTATCCCTTAATTAAAACCACAGCTCTGGAGTGCACGGGCTTCCCCAGCGCTGAGGAGATAGCCTCCATTAAGGCCAGGATGTCTTCAGGAGGTTGCCGGTTATGAGTGAGGGCACCGTGCAGCATCGCTGGTGAAACGGGCGTAATTAGCCTTGACTAATGAAGTGATGTAACGTCTTCGGCCCACACGAGGCGGGAGGCATTCGAGCGTCGGGATTACAGAAGCCTGCCTTCACGATCCGGCCAATCCTGTGTTATTCCTACTGCATTCTGAGATCGGAGGACATTCTTCTTGCTTCTGCTCATATGGAAATGGACAGAAGTGTCCACCTATGGCTGCAGGTTGTCCCCTACATCATTCTGTGTCCCTGAGTGTCCTCCTCCTCGGTGATGGCATGATCACGTGTTTAAAATTTGCATCCACGCACACAGTCATCAGCAGGCTCTTGGGTTTGGATGTGTGTAAGGTGCCAATGTACTGAATGCTGCATTTGCGTGAGCTCACTCCCTCTTCCCCCTCTCTCTCTTTTCTCTCTACATGTCTCTCTGTCTCCCTGGGTGGAAAATTGGCTTTGGGATTCAATCAGTTTCTGCTGCCTATGGTGCAGCAGCCACCTCCGTATCATCTTAATGTCAGTGTCCTGTTTACAACTGCACCAAACAAGCATGGTGGCAAACAAACAAACAAACAAACCTAAAGGATGGAGGCGAGAAAGAGTCCTTGGGCAGCCGAGCGTAAACATTCGCCTTTTCAAAGAGCCGGAGCTCGGTGCTGTCTCAAACCCACAATTTTTCACTCTCGCGGACACGCAAAAAGCAAATAAATAAATCTTTCAGAAAGCCGTCATTCCGCATTCAGCTTTTGAGCTTTTTCGCTTGTCAACATCCTCCTTCATGCTGGCAACCATTATTGATCCGGCAGCCGGCAGTGTCCTGGTGCAGAATCGGGCGGGTGGGCGGGGGCAGGGGTGGAGCTTCCTCTCTCTCCACGGTGCCACAGACGCATCGGACAGCTTCAAGTGTTAGGCCTCAGCGTGTGGGTTGAGGTGGGGTTGGCGGGGGGGGCGGGGTTTGGGTGTGTGGGGGGGTTCTGGTGAAACGAGATGAAATCGAGCTTTGCAAAGTCGACATGCTGCGGTGGTACTTTTCAGCGGGAGCTCGTTAGGAGAAGCACGCGGCTCGTTTTCCACAGTATGATCGCGAGCTACGCTGATTACTCCCCACCTCCTCCCTTCCTCCCTAACAACCCCCCTCCCCCCCCAGATGCTATTTTCACAGATGACATTTAAAGATGAGCTTTTGAGTATTACTGCTCTTTTTTTAAAGCCCGCCTCTGTGGCAAACGAACTAAAAGGTGTTAGGGAGCCAAATGTTAGTCTCACAGGTGTGTGTGGGCAGAACTGGAAGTCTACAGGTAAAAACCACCATGGAAAAGCTCCACCTTACTACAGGGCTGTCTGACTCAGGCTCCCCGGGCACCTGTGGGTCTTGGGTACAGTCATGTGCCTTGAAAACAGATGGCTTTCATCTCCTCCTCGTGTCTTATGTGCATCTAACCTTTGGCAAACCACATATGTACCGTACACAGGCACTAGATCAATGTGAGAGCAGACCCAGAGGGGAGATCCCCATGTGCACGCCCATGTCTGCCCCAGGATTCCCTCTCCGGGCGGCCCCTCCTCTCCAGTCCTTCCCCGCGTCTGATCCCTAGCCACAGGCCTTAGCCCTGTTATCATATCCTGACAATGTCCGGCCGTGGCCCCCCGGTGCACTACGGCTCCGGGCCTCGCTGCTGTGCACAGCCATGGGCCTCCTATTCTTAGATGCGTTTTATGGAACAAGACTGCCAGTGACATGTATTATACAACAGAGGGACAGTGGTGGGTGAGACAGTGGTGGGTGAGACAGAATATTGTGAGACAGCACTGGGGAGGGGGTGGAGTTTTAGTGCAGTGAAGGGGTGGGCCTGTGCTGTCTTTTCGTCTCTCCCTCCCTCATTCTCCCGGTCTTCTTTCTGTGTGTGTGTGTGTGTGTGTGTGTGTGTCTGTCTGTCTGTCTGTTTCTCTGTGGGTGTGTGTCTTACTCTCTGTAGCCATCTGCCCTTCTCTCCTTCTCTCCTCTCCTACTCACTCAGACTCATTCTCTCTCTCTCTCTTTCTCTCTCTCTCTCTCTTCCTCCCCCTCTCAGATCCAGGATCACCGACAGAGAAGCAGTGAGGACTTTGATGAACGAACTAGGTCACTTTTTAAAGTCACAGCCCTCCAATCCGGATGGCAGCTGGTGTGTTTGCTCCCCAGTGTCTCTGCGGAAGGCCCAGAAATATCCGCAGCACCCGCTCCGCCGCCCCTCTACTGTCACACAATCCCGCGCTGTGGACTCCATCAATCCCTGGATCAGGCGGTGGGCCCCCCTCCCCCTCATCCCCCCCTCCCCCTCATCACTCCCCTCCCACCTCCTCATCTCCTCTCCTCCTCACTGAATCGGTGCCAGTGCACCTGTAACCCTTGAGCAAAGGATGATTGCACCGCGCAAACTTAGAATTGAGCTCTCGAGCTGATCCCCCGAACTGTCCCGATCCTCCCGAGCTCAGACAAACACGTTGATCCTCCAGGGCAGGTGATAGAGTATCTCCACCTCATGGTGGCTCAGCACGACAGGGGATTCAAGCCTGCAAACTTCACCCAGGCTGATGAGCTAACTCATTACCCCTCTGCGCACACACGCACACACACACACACACACACACACACACACACACACACACACACACACACACACACACACACACACACACACACACACACACACACACACACACACACACACACACACACACCCATTTTAACTCCAGCTGTTTGCCACAGCCTGGGCACACTGGACCAGCGGCTGCAATGCTGAATTCACTTAGGCCACACGGCTAAATGACAGCTAGTCAATGCTCCACTCTGTGCCTGAGACGCAGCCCATTGGCACTGGTGCCGAACGCCTTGTTTCAGCAGGGCAAAAGAATGACACAGATCACCCAGGCATCCCAGCTAGTCTTTGGGGAAAATCGCTTGAGAGAAGAGAGATGGAGTGGGTGAAAGAAAGAAGGAGAGAGATGGTAGTGTGTGTGTCAGAGAGAGAGAGAGAGAGAGAGAGAAAGAGGTAGTGAGGGAAGAAATCGACACACATTCCCAGCTTATTTACACGTAGCTGCAGCTATGACAGGTAATTTGGACAAATTCTCCACAGACCCTGCAGCAGACAGAGTGGGGATAAAGAGAGAGAGAGAGAGAGAGAGAGAGAGAGAGAGAGAGAGAGAGAGGCAGGGAAGGAAAGAAAGTCATGGAAGAAGAGAGGTGTAAAGAGCCACAAAAAGGAGAGGTAGAAAGAAAGGTGAAAATACTGAGGAAAGGTGAGAAGGGAATATGTAAAAGAAGGAGAGATGGAGAGAGGAAGAGAGAGAGAGGGAGAAAGAGAGAAACAGGGAGACACCAGGGTAAAGAAACTAGAAGGAGAGGTTACGTGTGCAGACTGCCTGACACAGTCTGGCTGGGCCAGGAGAGGAAGACAGCAAATGGGTTTCTAGATTTCAATCTAGAGCCGAGAAACGCCAGTGAGATGGGGAAGCACACCCCGTGTAAGTGTGTGTGTGTGTGTTTTCAACGGCACCGAGACGAGCTGTTGACAGATTCTGACAATTTTATTTATCAGTGCCGTGGGAGATATCAAAAGTGCTTTTTAATTCAATTTCTCATTCCACGTTTAGCTCAGGAGATCAAGCAAAGGGAACAAGATCAAAAATAAAATCTCTAGCAAGGGGAGGAGGGACGGCAATGAGGGGGGAGGACGGGAGCCCAGATCAACTGATTTATGCAGTCTGCTTTCTGCGTTTTCCCATCCCTCTCTCATTCTCTCTATCCCTCCCTCTGTGTGCACTAGCGGGCAGGAGAAGCCAGTCGGGGTGTATTTATAGAATGTTCCTCTCATCATGTGTAGCGCTCATGCGCTTGTCTGTCAGATCGCAGAACAAATTAGAATGCACTTGTTAATGGGGCAGCAGTGGAGGCACGCTGGCTTTTGTCTTCCCTATTTTCTCCCTCTCTCTCTCTGTCCCTCTTTTTTCCCTTTCCTGTCCCTTTACTCTCTCTCCCTCTCTCCATCCCTTCTCACTCTCTCCATGCCGTCTCTCTCCCTGAGGCAGGATGGAGGAAAAGAAAGAAAGTTAGGAGAACAGCGATACACATATTGAAACAGAGGGACAATATCAAAAATGAGACAGACAGAAATAGAGAAATGGGGAAACAAAGAGACAAGGTGAGAGAGAGACAGGGAGAGAGAGAGACAGGAAAACAGAGACAGGGAGAGAGAGAGCCTGGGAGAGAGAGAGCCAGGAAAACAGAGACAGGGAGAGAGAGAGAGACAGGGAAAGAGAAAGACAGGGAGAGAGACAGACAGACAGGGAAAGAGAGAGACAGACAGGGAAAGAGAGAGACAGGGAGAGAGAGAGAAAGACAGGGAGAGAGAGAGACAGACAGTGAGAGAGAGAGACAGACAGGGAAAGAGAGAGACAGACAGGGAAAGAGAGAGACAGACAGGGAAAGAGAGAGACAGGGCTCATGTAAGTGGCACTGGAAACATGGGCCTGGTTTCTTGGTGCAGGTGTTGGGATCTTTTTCATGACTCACGGCTGGGCGCATAACCTGCAGCTTTCCTACAGTGACCTTTTCACCCCCTCCCCACCCCCAGTTATTATTCCCTCACACACACACACACACACACACACACACACACACACACACACACACACACACACACACACACACACACACACACACAGACACTAGCCTGTGCACTGCATCTATTTCCCTTTGTTACTCACATGAGTGCACACACACATGAAAAAACATACACACAGATTCCATTCGCACATTGACTATTAAATACATACACACACACAGTGTCTGCATTCACTGATATAGTCCCTGCTCCTGTCTCCAACTGTGCACTTCAAGTCCAAATAAACCCCTGCTGTACAGATCCCTCCATTCAATGAACAATATCCCCATGGGTAACATGGTTAGAGAAAGAACAGAAGACAGAGAACGAGGCCACTGAAAGAAAATATATATAGGAGAACTTGGGGCTGTGACCCCTACGCTGGAAAAGAAGCTCTGACAGATTCCAGGAATGACAGCATCGATCCAGAGGCGTGCAGCACTAAGAACGCCAAAAATACTGGGACGACATCCTCAAAATGCCAGGCTCTTGAGTTACAGAGGAAGACACAGAAAAAGGAAGACAGAGTTAGGGCGTATAGTTAGGGCATATAGAAACAGAGTTAGGGCATATAGTTAGGGCATACAGACAGAGTTAGGGCATATAGTTAGGGTGTATAGACAGAGTTAGGGCGTATAGTTAGGGCATATATAAACAGAGTTAGGGCATATAGTTAGGGCATACAGACAGAGTTAGGGCATACAGTTAGGGTGTATAGACAGAGTTAGGGCGTATAGTTAGGGCATATAGACAGAGTTAGGGTGTATAGTTAGGGCATATAGACAGAGTTAGGGTGTATAGTTAGGGCATATAGACTGTGTTAGGGTGTATAGTTAGGGCATATAGTTAGGTCATATAGACAGTTAGGGCGTATAGTTAGGGCGTATAGACAGAGTTCTATGCAGACATTCACAGACATATTTGGTCCTCCAAAACCCCTGACTCTTTATACTTAACACTCTTTCACATATATCCATCAGCCGTAACATCAACACCTGCCTGGTGTTGTTTAGGCCCGCTTCATGACACCAGAACAGCACCAGAACCATGGACTGCACATGACCTCTCTGCACACGACCTCCACACACAACCTCCGTACACGGCCTCCGCACATAACCTCTGAAGGTGTCCTGTGGGTGGTGCCTGGTACCAAAATGTTAGCAGCAAGGTGGAGCAGATTTATTCTTCCAGAACATCCCACCGAGGCCACCACCTTTAGTAAATACCACTGCCGTGAAGGGGTGTACTCGGTCTGCAACAATGTTCAGGTGGTAAATATCAAAGCAACATGCACATAATGCCAGGACCCAAGGTGTCCAAGCAGTACAGAGCGTCACGACGCCTCCGCTGGTTTGCCTTCTAGTTCTGGTATCATCTCTCCCACAGGTACGCGACACTCACGCACCTTTCACACAATGTAAAAGATAACGTGACCCAGCAGAGCAGGCCGCTCCGTGGTCCACTGCTCCACGGTCCGGTTCCGACACTCGCGTGCGCATTGTCATTCTGACCAGTCTGCAGCCATGCGTTTGACCTTCCTTTGAGCTCTTTTAATGGGTACCAACCACCGCATGGCAGGAACCCCACACAAGACCTTCTTGGAGAAGACCCTCCTCCAGGCACCACAACTTGGCTCTTCACAATGTTCCTTATGTTTGCCCAGTGTTCCTGCTTCCACCGCGTTAACTTCAAACCCTGACTGCCCACTTGCTGACTACTCTGTTCCCACACCTTGTCAAGTGCCATTGTGAGGAGATAATCAGTGTTATTCACTTCACCTGTCAGTGGGTTTAAAGGTGACATATACCACTTTTCCACAAGCTAATACAGTTCCCTCACCTTACTGAAATGTCTGTGACATACTTTAGTCAAAATGTCACCAGCTCCATGGCACTTTACCCTCCCCGTCAAAACAGCCGTGTTCAGTGCGGCCGGGTTGAGTGCCTGTGCCTTTAAATGATAATGAGTTCATCCCACCCCACCCTCATCCACAAGGGGCATCGATACAAATACGTCACGCTATCCTAATGGTGCAAACATATGTT
Source organism: Brachyhypopomus gauderio (assembly GCF_052324685.1). NCBI lineage: Eukaryota > Metazoa > Chordata > Actinopteri > Gymnotiformes > Hypopomidae > Brachyhypopomus > Brachyhypopomus gauderio. The sequence goes on along the minus strand of NC_135217.1, from coordinate 20,357,336 downwards.
GAAATCAGAGTGAGTCTGTGAAGGAAGAATCTCTTGAAAAAGTTTTGAAGTTTGAAGAAAAGGTTTCTTTTAGTACATTTGCTAAAGTCATATGGTTTTGACAGGATGTGGTGTCACAGACAACCTACTGCAAGTGACCTGAGTGTATTAACGTACAGGTGTATATACAGGTGTGTGTTTATGTACAGGTGTATATACAGGTGTACGTATAGATATGTGTACAGGTATGAACAGGTGATATGTTTAGCGTAAGCGTGACTAAGCTCCCCACTAAAGCTCTCCACGGTTCCCTTTCTGTAAGCACGGCGGGCAGTGTAACTTGCCAATACCTTGTAACCCAGATGAATGATTGTTTACAGTTACTGCAGTGTTTAAATATCATGCACTTGTTAACATGAACAACGTTATTAAATGTATGTATGGGAGTATGTACAGAGCAGCTCTTGCATTTAGACCAGAGCTTCAACACGATGCTAGCAGGTCCAGCACTTGTGTAGACAGATGGTGCAGACAGTCAGACTGTGTCAGGGTGTGTGTGTGTGTGTGTAGAGGTAGATATCAGCAATGAAATGAGGAAACGTACAAAGAAAAGAACTGATCTACACTTTTACAACCCAATGGAATCAATGTTATGATCTACTTTTTCATATACAATCTGGTTCCACCTCCAACAAAATCAGATGCACTTCGTTGGCACAGCTGATGAAGGACCTCTCTCGGAAAACTTCATTCTAACCTGATGGTGGCCACCAATGATATTGGAGATGTCAAGGAGAGGGCTGTGCATTAGCCAATGTTATCACCAGACGAGCCTTTGGTGGTTGTGATTACAGTGTGGACAGGTGTGTCCAGTCAATACAGAACTGCCCTACACAAGCCCATACTACTTGAATAACAATTTCATCCAGTCATTGTGCCTTTGCATGAACAACACAGATCTAATTTCATCTTCATGGACGACAAAGCTCCAGCTCATCGAGGTTTCATCATTAAGGAACGGCTGCTGGAGACTGGGGTTCCTCAAATGGAGCTACCTGCACTTTCCCCAGACCTGAATGCCATAGAAAACGTACGGCATCAGCTGAGTCACAATGCAGAGGCTCGTAACTCTGGACCTCAGAACCTCAATGACCTGAAGGCCGACCTTCAAGAAGATTGGACTATCATGCCTCAGCAAACAATAAGTCAACTTGTGAACAGTGTGAGACGTCATTGTCAAGCTATAATTGATGCTCAAGGGCACATGACAAGTTATTGAGATATTTACATTTCTGTTGGTGTAAACACACCACTGTTTGTTTGCTTTTGTTTCATTAAATTATCTGAGATGAGGAAATCACCACTGCTTCTAATTAAATGGCCTACTTTCATGATATAATGTCACCGTAGCATGAACGTTTTACGTTTTCCATAAATTTCACCTGAAATCCAAATATCCCTATCTTTATATATAGACCATTCCAGGTGAGAATGTTCCAGGTGAGTACCTGCAGTGTACTTTGGTAAGAATTGTAAAATTGTACTGAAGTACGCAAAGTTTCCAGAGAAACAGGACATTTTGGGCAGAGGTCCCTCATCAGCTGGGCAAGCAAACTGTTTATTTTCATACAGAATGCATGTGTCAGGCAATTTTGAACATCTCTTTCGCTCTCTGTCTATATATATATTGTAAACTTGTAAACACACACACACACACACACACACACACATTATATTTATATTTATATATATATATATATATATATATTATATACACACTACACATTTTTTTTTTTTCAGTCGAGTGATGGCTGGGAACATATGTATGGTGAAGCCAGGCTGAGAAAAAGTGGCTGCAATAAAACATAATAATATAATCAGGAACACAGAGAGCAGGGATTATCCATCTTGCTCCACTAGAGAATGTAATTGTGGTAAAGAATCCCACAGTCAGGCCCGCAACACAACACAAAGCTTTCACAGACACCAGAAAGGCGATACGCCACGGAGCACTAATGACGTGAATTACATTCAGACATTATTAGCACTGTTAGCTTTGGTGGGAGTTGTAAAGGAGGTGACAATGGATTAACAGTATGAGGGAAATTTGTTTATTGTCATAGTCATTTATTTAGCTTGTTTGTTTTATAATAGTTATCATGGACAAGTCTGGTACTTTCATACAGATGTAACCTATGTTCTCAGATATACTCATGCTACTTTTTCAAAATCAGGTCATGGTGTAAAGTGTTGTGCTATTTTTCATCTGGTTTGGCTTGATCTAGATCTGATTTGGATCTAGTGTAAAGAGTCTGGGTCTCTCTCATCTTGATAGTTTTAGTCTGAAATTGATCTGTATCTGTTCTTGATCTTCTCTGAATGTAAACATGATTGTAGTCTGGATCTGATCTAGTTCCAACCAAGTTCTCATCTAGACTGAGTCTGATTTAGGCTTTACACCTGTTTGATCTCAGATCCAATCAGCCTCTAATCTTGTATTGGTTTTAAATTTGACCTGGGCCTGACCTTTGGTTGCATGTGTCAGGCAATAGCTTATTTTTAAGCACTGAACATTTCTTCTGGTTCCCAGACTATGAAATACATTAGAAATAAGACCTACATCACTCTGTGACAGCTGTTTCCTTTATAGGTCTCAGTGTAACTGCTCTTCTATATAATCTCTTAGTGGCTGGAAGCCCGCTCTCTCAAACACACATCTCTCTTTTGCTCGGCTACGGCCGGCTTTTAGCTCATTAGCGCTCACAGCCGCCAGCTCTTTACTTAGTAATTGGCCCCACAGTATACCGTTCCATTAACCTATGCCATTCTCAAACAGGCCCAGCCAACACAGACAAGCATGCAGTCAAAACAAGGAAGGGCTAAACAGGCGAGAATGAGCATTAAAACCCCCCCGAAGAAGCCGAAGTAAAAAAACACTTTCATAAATATTGAATTTCAAAAAAAAAAAACCCTGACTGATGAGCCTTTAATGACCTAAAAACCACAGACATGAATTTTTTAACAGCGGCAGTGTGTGATCTGGACAGAGGCCGGGGGGTGGTGGTGGAGGTGGGGGGGTTGTTGGGTCATGGGGCTGTAAGACGTGGGGAGGAGAGGGGGGTAAGGGAGGACTGGCATGGGCCCTCTGAGGGTTTCGGCTGTTTCTCTGCAGGTGGAGACGCAGTTCGACCCCATCCAGGAGACCGCGACCTCCAGCTCTGGATTTCCTTTTCCGGCCGGCCCGGCTGCAGATGTGCCGTGGTGTCGTCTGACTGCAGCCCTCTGCGTCTTTCTGTAGCGCGTACAAAAAGGAGGCAGCACGGCTGCGTTTCATCCCACTGCTGAGTCAAAAGCACGCATGCTCCCGCTAAACTCGTGTGGCACACGCAGCAATTAGCCGACAATCCGTCCGTGATGCTTTGATGTTCTGTCAGGCCTCACGGCCTGAAGCACCGCTGCTGCCACGGGTGATTTGTGGCCAGGCGGCTGATGGCCGCGGGAGGGCGAAGTGGACTTGACCGACGCGACCCGTTCCTCTGTAGCTTCGAGAGGTCAGCGGAGGATGCCGGGAGGTCTCTCCGTGACCCCCCTGTGCCTTCAAGAGTTCCAGAGTCATTTCAAATACAAACGTAGGTCTGTCTCTGTGGTAATAATGGCATTATTAATATGCGTGTCTTTCCCATTAACCTCGACGTGAGGGGAGTTGGGGCGTCAGTGAGATAGACGGCTCTTATTATGGAGGGAGACGGAGGGTCCGTGTGGGCCCTCGATTGTGTCGCTCCACCCCGGTGTCACCTCCAGAGCACCTCAGTCTGCCCACAAGAGGCCAACAGATGGTTCTGACTCAGCCATGTGATTTGCGTGTATGTGACGAGTGTGTTTTCGTGTGTGCAACAGAGGTTGGACATGCTAACGCACACTGCTCATCTCGGTTTAATGTTTACTCTTCTCACTGAGTCAGATGTGTTTGGCTGTTGTTGCAAATTTGCTAAAAAAAAAAAAAAAACAAATAAATAAAAAAAACATCCTTGCATTTCTGTGAATGTGTCTCATATTTTCTTTGTCATTGACAACAGCTATACATCTGCTATTCTCCAGGGAAAGCACACCAAACAGTGCAGGCTACCCATTACCACACTGAACACATGGCCACCCAGTGGACACACATGTAATGGCGACCCCCTGAACACCATAGGTCTGAGGACACTACGTCAGGTGCAGACGTATGAAGAAAAAAAAAGAAGCATGACCCAGATCGGGGCGTGAAAGTGCTCTGACCAGGGCGTAATAAGAGAGTGAGATTCCGCTGTGATTAAGCCTGCCGCTCGGGCGAACGCCGACTACATGGCAGTACGGAGCTGGTGCTGACACTAACTGGATGGAATAAGCACGCCTGTCGTTTGTGTGCTATATTTAAATGAACCCTATCAGTGACTGTTACGATCTGCATGTACGGGCACGAACTGTGGCAGCACGCATCTCCTTATTGACACACAGAAGCATGATTATGGTCTGGAGTGATATTTTACATAGACCAGTGCTTAAGTGTTTGACTAGCTGGGTGATAATATAAAGGGAGGTGCAGGCCTGCTTATCTCTCAAATGGAGGTCATCCAATTGACCCTTTCAATTTTTTTTAAAAAACAAGGCCTATCAACTGACCATCTGCGTCACCTCCATCAACCTCGATTTCGGTGTTCGGCAAGTCTGCCATCAGCATCAGGACTTTTTGTCAAATGACCACCCTGTCAAATGACTCAAGAAGAGCTCAAAGTGCCTGACTTTGACAGTTTAGCTTAGCAGCATGCAGAGAGAGAGAGATAGAAAGTGAGAGAGAGAGAGAGAGAGAGAGAGAGAGAGAGAGAGAGAGAGAGAGAGAGAGAGAGAGAGAGATGCCCAGCAAGCACACATTGATCTAAGGTGTGTCAGAAAGCTGTCAGCAAGCTTGTCTTATTAATCATGTATACAAGACGCATGAATCACAATGGCTAAAGAGTTGGCTTTTTATAAGTCATCTGAGACTTATAATAAAATAATATTTTAAAAGGCCTTAAATGCAGTTATCTGCAAATGCAGAGATTTAGCTAGAGTCAGTGGTGACTGCTCACAGTGGCACACCTTGCTTATAAATATGAAATCGATCCTTTATGGGCATGATGTCTGGCTATACTAAATTATAATAAGTTTTGATAGTGTTGCAGGCAAGGCGTTTTTTTTATTTTTTGAGATGATCAGAAATCAATTTCAATATATTTTCATTTACAACAGATCTAAGTTGCATCATATCATACTGGCAACATACAACATGACACTGAAGATTAAGAGTAGAAGAGGCTCCTTGTGGAGTCCGCGTGACAAAGTGCCACATTTATATGTCAGATTAAACGTCAGATGTTAATTAGATGTTTATCAGTGCCTTCCATGCAGAACGCCATTCCACTTGTTTACTCTAACGAAGACTTCAAGGAAGTCTAGCGTCCGAACCTCAGTTACTAAACGGTGTATTTTTCTATACAGAAATGTCCTCACTTAGTTCTCCTGCGCCACTGGTGTCAGGAGAGCTACTAAGCTAAAAGAAATCGAGCTTCACATCGACAAACCTGAAGATGGACGGCAAAGAAGACAGAGCCTAGAGAAGAGGGGGTACTGAGTGTTACACCCACCTCCTACCCTTGTGTCAGCCAAGAGCAAGGCGTCTGGCTGTGAAAGATGGCATGGAGGCAAGGTCGTAGGTCGAGCAGATGTAGGTCGCGCAGTGGAGGTCGGCCGGCACCCAGGGACGGAGCGTCGGTGGTCTTGGCACGAGATCGGTGCTGATGCGGCGGGTGTCCGTGGTAAAGAGGGCAGCGTGCATTTGGGAAGCTCTGCACAGCTGCACACGGTCACGAGGCGCTACGGCAGGAATGCCGGCCATCGGCGCAACACAGCTATGCTCCAATCCGAACGGTGCAATTGGATCTGCGGCCCGAAAGGCACAATGACTCGACAACAGCCCTGCAGCAATGTTTCCGACAAACACTGGCAGCGTTTTCTAGTCAGGCAGCTGCTTCCTGAAAGGCAGAGGCTCAAAGGTCAGCAAATAAACATGCTGGCTGTAGAACTGAGTACAATGGCTCTGTTCTATTATTCAAACATTCAGAAACAGTGCGGAGGAAAGGAAGAGCAGAGCAAACAAGTCACGACGCTAACCAACATCCAGGAGTCGCCAACCCAGGCAGAAGTAGCAGAGCTCATTTTTAGCGTTCAGACACCGTGGTGAAAGAACCGGTGCTAATGGTGCTCTGCAACACAGGGAGCTGTGGGATGGGTGATGGTGGAGTGACTGGTGCGCTGGTCCTACAGACTGGTGTACTGGTCGTCACTCTCGCTGACATTTGATTTGTCGGTGCAGCTGCTTTCTCACATCGTGAACGCTCGCCATCTGGGAAGTGATAAACCGTCTGTCTTAAGTCAGTTACCAGCAGCTGAGTGGAGATGAAGGAGAAAGCAGACTTCCGGTCGCAATGGCCATCTGACACAGGTGACTAAGTTCTAGCTCACGTTAAAAGGACAGATTAGCATGCCCGCATACCCGGGCTGGATTTCCTTGTGGTCACCGGAGACATCTTCGACCCCAAATGGTGAACTTAAATCGAGACAAGTCAAGATGTCAGTGGGAGACGGAGAGCTGCTCCTTGACCCTCTCTCTGGGTGAAGCCGTCTCTTCTGAAGAATCTGAACACACAGCGTGTGAACTGGTTAGTGGATCTCTAGGGGGTGTGTGGGGCCCAATCCAAAGTCAGAGGCACCCTGGTGAAGCCACCGGTGCTGGACGAGCAGAAGCAGCAGCTTTGAGGGCTTCCACATCAAGATCTCGGAGAAAGATCGTACACACGCCGACACTGCTGACGCCGCACTGATTTGGCTCGGTCCCCACACGATCCTGTCGGCTAGAAGGTGGCACAGCAAAAAGCTGTTCAACGAAGGGATCCCCAAACAGCCCCTGGACAGTGACAGTGGTCCTGGCAAAGGAAAAGGGCCATAGCTGGCATGTCTGTGTTATAGGTGGCTCAATGCTGTGATGAAGCCCAACTCATACCCGCTCGATGTCGACTTGGATCGGTTTGCTAGCTCGCCATCTCGCTTAATCTACGGAGCAGGCACTGGCATGTAGCACCCACTACGGATGCCAAGGAGAAGCCAGCATTCACAATGGAAAGCAAAAAACCACAACAGGAGCAGCTAGTTGAGGGGTTCATATGCTGGATTCGTTTGCCAGAGGGGACCAGGGGAGCATCTTCGAGTTGGCAGTCAAGACTAAGGTCTGCAACCAGAAGATTATGTCACTCCAATCACAGAGTGATTGTCGTGTGGAGTGTGTCAACCTGACTCCAACCACCTGACTCACTATGGTTCCACGTAACATCAGCATGGGCGTGTCATTTGCCCCTGGTGCTACTAGGGTACCGTTCTGCCACACAGGAGCACGACTAGGTTCAGTCCAGCTCTTCTGATGTTCAGCTGTGAGCTCAGGATGCTTGTGTTCGGCTATCCGCCAGGGTCAGAGGAGAAGGACAGCTGTGGTGTGGTCCACAACCAGCTTCATGCCGTCCATCATCTCATCAGAATCATCAGGGTGATGCCAGTGTTCGCCAAACATGAACATCTGATGTGCTCTGGCAAGAGTAGCCATTCTCAACGGGGCATGCAGAGGTGTCGGACAGCAGCTAATGGGCAACCTGACAAAACAGGGCCCTTTAATAACCTTGAAAATAAACAGTTTTGCTTGCTACGTTTTATACACTTGGTTGTTACAGAAATAATACCAGAAATACTGTGTCTTTCATGATAAGTTGTGTTTATCTGCGTTGAGTTAATCTCCGTTGTCTGCCTTAATTTCCCCCTCCACCCCCACCCCTGTCTCTAAAGCAAAAAGCATTTGAACCTCCTGCACAGAGATTTATCTTGTAATTTCAAATGCTGTTGACTAAAGAGGAATTAGCCAGGTTAAAATAAAAACAAAGTCAAGATTTCAGAAACAAAATAATGGATTTATGTATTAGAAATACATAATAATACATAACAGAAACCTATTTCTTGAAGATGGCCTGGAGTAGATTGGGGTCAGGAGGTCAAACACACTGTTGAGAGGCAGTTACACAGAGGTAAGACAAGAAGTGCCGGTCATCACGGATCAAGCACCTGTAGACACTTGCTGGCCAAGACAGGGGCAGACAGAGAGCTCGGAGAGGCTTTAGTACACATGGTGCTCGCCAGCACGGGCTGTGTGGATGGCCGAAATGCCAGACCCTGGGGTCAGGGGTTGTTGATTTTGACTGGATTCAGGTGGGCCAGTCTGGAGAGCATGGAGGAACATGACAAGGATTCTGTGCAGAATTCTGTGCACCTCTCTGCTGGCTTTATTTGGTTTCTTTTCTTAATTAGCGTGTTTAAAATACGTGCGCCGTCTTCGTGCCTGCACGCTGTTAACTCCCTCCCCATTTTCCTTGTGCTTGTGACCTTTTCTGCATGTTTACTGGTGTGAGTCTTTTAAAAGACCCTGCAGGTTAAATTAAAGGTCCGCTTCCTCAGCAGGAAGGTCTTCACCGTGTCGTTGTTCAACACTGCAGCGGTACTGTATTCTCCATGGCTCATTCTGGAGCTTGGAGCTTTGTATTGACTAGATTTCAACCAGCGGACATGCAGAGAAATGTTTAAAATGCATTTCTATATGCATGTCTATATATATATATATATATATATATATATATATATATATATATATATATATATATATATATATATATATATATATATATATATATATAAAATGTACAACTCAGCAATACATTATTCCATGTTTTATGAAACGGGTTCCAAGTAGACCATGAGAATCCAATCTAAATATAAATCAATAGTACACACTGTCTCCTCTAACTTCATATGTGATGACCACAACACCCACCCCCACACAGACCATAAAAATGCTGATAAGCCTCCTTCAATGGCTAGACAGATAAGGCTTTCGGGAACCACAATGTATTGGAATTTGTGTTATAAAATAACTAAGTTATTTTGTTAGTTCAGTGGTTGTATCTGCATACCTTTGAGTGTACGAAACAGTGTCTGTTTGGTTTTGTTTGTATTTTAATTACATTTATGTCCAAAACATCCTCTATTGTATTAATGTCATATCATGAATAATTTTAACTAGGGGTGGGCATAGATTAATTTTTTTAATCTAGATTAATCTCACTGAAATCTTGAAATTAATCTAGATTAATCTATATTAAAATGGCTCATATGCGTGCTACCCAAGTAATGACTAAAAGTCAGTTTTTGAGATAGGATTTCTTAATACAGAGGGTGCATTACCAGGGGCTCATCTCCTGTTTCCAAAATGCATCAATGACTGCTTGAGAAAGCTGTTCTACTTTGATACTTGAAGAAAAAAAAACATGCTCAATAAAATGTAGGCTACTCGTGTTCAACGGTTTATTCAGTTAAACATGAAAATAGTACTGTATGCCTACATACTTTAAGAGGGCATATTCAGTCAAACATGAATTTGTAAGCCTACATACTGTACATTAAAAGGGGTTGATAACATGTTTATTCTGCTAAACATGAGTTTAGAAATGTAAGCCAACATTTAGTACATTTAACCTGTTTTCGGCGGTGGCGACTCTTCCCCTGGGCTGCATCAGTGCTTGACCCAGCATCAGCAGCATTAGCAAACGGGTGCTTTGCGTTTGACTGGTAAAACTCCTACAATAAACTAATTCCGCATTGCATAAGGTGCAAACAACTTTAGTCTTGTCAATGTCTCCATTAGGAAGCTTCTTAAAAAGTGCATGTGTGATTTGTTGTGGGTGGTAATTCACAGGTTTGAAAACTCGTTCTCGCCCCCTACTGTGCAATTTGGTTAGGAATACACCCGAGCTAAACTATCAAGGTGAAAGTCATCATAGTTTGCTTACCTATTTTGACCCAGCTCCCAACCCACCTTTAAATGCATATATTTTCTGTTTAATTAAACTATCAATGTTACCGTCAAATGTGGGAGAGGTACTGAAATATAAAGATGAAAAAGTAAAAAAAATTGCCAAAAGTATTTGCTCACCCATCCAAATTATGGCCACAGGTGTATAAAATTAAGCACCCGGGCATGCAGACTGCTTTTACAGACATTTACAAAGAATGGGTCACTCCCAGGAGCTCAGTGAATTTTTCAGCGTAGAACTGTGATGAGATGCCACCTGTGCAATAAAGTGTTTGGGAACAACAGCAACTCAGTGGTAGGCCATGTAAACGGACAGGGCGGGGTCAGCGGATGCTAAAGCGCATAGTGCGAAAAGTTCGCCAACTTTCTGCAGTCAATAACTACAGACATCTAAACTTCATGTGGCCTTCAGATTAGCTCAATAACTGTGCGCAGAGAGCTTCATGGAATGGTTTTCCATGGTCGAGCAGCTGCATCCAAGCCATACATCACCCAGTGCAATGCAAAGTGTCGGAAGCAGTGATGTAAAGCATGCCACCACAGGACTGTAGAGCAATGGAGGCACGTTCTCTGGAATGACAGATAGTGCTTCTCCATCTGGCAGAGTCTGGTGTGGATGAACTTGACTGGCCTGCACAGGGTCCTGACCACAACCCGATGGAACACCTTTAGGATGAATTGGAGCGGAGATTGAGAAGCCAGGCAATCCCGTCCAACATCAGTATGTGACCTCACAAATGTGCTTCTGGTCAAAAGTCCCCATAAACACATTCCAAAATATATATAAACATATTGTACAAAGAAGCTTGTGATTCAAATAGGTCTACATTTTCCCCATATCCAGTCAGCTGTCGAAAGTTTGATTGACAGTCTATTCTCGCGAGCACACCGTTTTCATGCCCATCTATTTCATTTGAATTTTGCGGATTCTGAAACACATTTTGGCTGGCAACCCTTTAGCAATATTTAGCAAAATATTTTCCGGCAAAGGGGAGCAGGAAACTTCCGTTATGATGCATGCTAAAATGCATTAAAGATTGCTAACAATATCCTTATCTCTAAGAATCTCATATCTCCGCTTGAAGCCATGTCGCTCTCCTATCGTGCATTTTTTATGTTAAAGTATTGTATTCCAACAAAATACTTACTGAAGTTGCCGAACTGGCCCAGAAAGGCCTGCTCCATGCTGAGGCGTTCTTTCAATGTTATAAAAAATTATGGCTTGTTACTGATGATATATTTGGACATTTTTTCGACCAATACGGTTTTGTTTATGTAAGCTAATCTGTCGTTCAGTTGCAATGTAGCTAAATATCACATACATTGGGCAAGAGCGTCAGAACATTCCCACACATGCTAAACCGGTGAGCACCAAATACAATGGGACGCTTTTTACGTTATATGCACAATGTAGCCGCTATTGCAAACCTTGTGTAGCTAGCTAGCTTGGCATAGTAAATTCGCCAATTAGTCCCATGTCCTGCTATTGGTGTAATACTAACCCCACGAACAGTGACGATTCTTTGGAGTTTTGTAGAGTTCGAGTTTGTTGAGGCCTTAGTCAAAACTTTCTGGAGGGCCCCTCAGGTAAGTGAGGTCTCAAACCAGCACTGTCAAATCCAAGCAGCTGCGTGCATTTTGGGTAAAAAAAAAAAACCCATCAAAATGATATTTGAAGTTAGTACCAATAAGTTTAATTACAATTCATTTGAAGAGGAATTGTTTTAGGTCTGTATATTTTCTGTTCAATTGATTTTCTATTCTGCAATGAAAAATGGAGAGTAAAGTAATGCATCACATGTTCTTCTTCATGTGTTAAAATTGAAAGGAAAAAGTTTGATTTAAATGTTGCTACTTTATTCTTAGGTTAAAGATATTTTATTTTAGTACAGGAGAGTATTCATGACCAGTAATATGTGAGCATATAGGCTGGTGTTCCTATGTCATCATTTTAGTACATTAACCCACGTTAAGTGTTTTTGAATGTCCCCTGCGGGATAATTATTTTACTTCCTTTAAAAGGGATGTGAGAGGCATAGTCATGTGTGATTAAAACCTTTTGCCACTCATGGTCTAATCGTGGGTTTTTTCCCTTAATTTTGGGTTACAGAAATGCAAACCTGCAAGAAATAAAGAATTCAAACAAAAATACAAGAAAAGAGAACCGAGTAAAATAATCCATTTGCCTCAGGCGAGACATTGATGTTTTTACTTTTGGCTTCACAAACCATTTTCAGAAAAAATACTTTATAGAAAGTCAGTTGAATAGGAGGTTCACGGACTGTTTTGGACATACTGATCTGGTATTTCCATGTGCTACATGTGTCCTGCTGTGTCTTGCCGTTCTACTTTGATTAAATTAGATCTAAAGGATCCGAAATATCCCAAGTACCTTTGCTACTTGAATGGTCTTTTTACCATATTCTTTGCAGGGGTGATAGTGGGAAAAACTCCTGAGCCTGAATTTTTTTTCTGAGCGGGGGGGGGGGGGGGGGATGTTAGTGTACCATATTTAGAATATTTTATAATTAATCTTTAAATTAATTAATAATAAATAAGTCAGGTAATCATTATAGTTGATCCGTCGTAAATCGATTTTCGGTGTAAATCGGAACATACGTACATGTATGTACGTAAATAACGTACTATACGCAGTTATCCTATCCTAAAGCTAGCCTTTTGGCAAATACCTTTATCCATAGCTGCGTTTAACTAATCCTGACGCCACGCACACCAAACACCAAGTTCCGTTTACGACGCAGAACCATTTAGGTCCAAACAAGGCTTTATACAGTAAATGGGAGATGTGTAGTAACCACGAAAAATCGTAACTTGGGAACCTCGTAAGGATCATATTTCGGCCTCAAAACAGATAGCATGCGCGCGCGTGTGGTTTATCATGATGATTTGACGGATTCCCCCCCTCAATTTTTTTTCTCGCGGACATGTCGGTACGCCGGAATTCCGGCGTGGCGCCTGAAAACTATCAGGCCTGTCTTTGTAATTTTATTGAGCTCTAATTTAAAATAACCACATTAACTTCTAGTAGAGTAATTATTGTTTTGAAATAATGCTTTAAATTGAGTACAGTCCTGCTCTGCCCACCTCTGGGCATGGTAATGTCTTCTTCATCGATGTGAGCTGACTGTGATGGATCTCACTGACTTTATCTCTCGGCTCCGCCTGCAAGGTGTTGCACGTTTACTGGCGTCGCCATGGTCACATCTGAATTAAGGGCCCTGTGGTAAACAGATCAATTTTCATCGAAAGTTTTGACGGACATGCCACGCGTGTGGAATAGAAATGAGATTGTGAGGCTATGTCTCACCCCCACCCTGAAATAAATAAACAAATAAATACATGGACAGCTGAATTACAGGTCAGCACAGACGGGCTCACGTTTCGTCACTGGATACCGGCTTGTCACCGTGACAGTGTTGCCTAGCATCAGGGTGTTAATTGACCACCGTAAAGTTTCAATACTGTCTGGTCTGATGTAAGTGAGAGCAGCATGCAAAGGTCACTGTTGCTCTGGAAACTGGTTGTTATGAGTTTTGTGAGCATGTCCACGGGGAGGGAGGAGATTAAAAGCCAAGAGCAAACGATCTGATTGTGTAGAGGAACAGTGGATATACCCGATCTATAATGTATGCTAATCAAGAAACTATAATGTATGCTAGTCAAGAAAATGAGGAAGTTGGGGGGGCAAGAACAACTGCCTTCTTTTCAATATAAAAACTGCATGTCATACAGTACTGAAATGAATAATTTCACTGATAAATTATATATTATGTAAATTGTAGAGGCAGTTGTCGATTGTGTATGCAAAAGTAGCCAATTAGATGAGTGATGTTATTCAGACACTTCTGATGGGTTTTAGAAGTGCCCCAAAGTGCTGTTGGGTATGTTGTCAAAAAAAAATAGGGAGGAGGGACTCGTAAATAATTATATTAATAAATGAAAGTGGATTTCAGTAACCACGAGTATCTGGTTCACCCAAACAAGACAATATAATTATTCAGGATTAATTAACTATAGCAGAATTGCTTTTTGGTTAACGACAGTGAAACTGCAAAACTGGGGGATATTTTAAGACTAGCAATAACCTTCAAAACTGAACTGCCCATGGACGCATACAGATGCTGGAAGGAAACCAAAATCATTCGCATTCTCTCCCATGCCCTTCTGAGCCCTTTGGGGTACACTCTATCTTATCATGTTCACTGTGCTTATTAAGAACCACCCCCTGACGCGCACATATCACATTAGTGGTATATCCTACCACAACAACAGTGTGCCATCTGACTGTAAGCCTAATTAGACTCATATCGCAGCTGGGTTAAGTCGTGAAACTCTCACCCTGCTCTCGATTAGAGAACTAATCACACCCACCCATCACACCCCTTCACCCTGCACGTCCTATAGTGGCACCTAACAACACCTTCAGTGAAGCTGCGCACCGATTGGCTAGAATATGCCCATCAAAACGAGCAGCTTTACAGCAACGCGGCATCTGAGCCCACTGCTCTTTAAGCCTGCTGTCATTCCTCAGCGACATTTTATTGCCTGCCCGGGACCTTACTGTGTGGCCGCGGTTTAATAATTGGGCCTTTATTGGTGGGAAGACTTTAGCAGCACCTTCCCAGCTGGAACATGTACCGTGTGCCACACAGAAGAAGTGACATGTAAAAGTTCTGAGGACAGGGAATCAGCGCTCCACAGGCAGGGGCTTCCCAGACTCACCAGCTGTTTATTACTGGCCATTCTGTGGGACTTGCAAATTAGCTGTCTCCCAAAATAATGGGGTGCCACTGATGATGTCCAGATACAACGGCAGCTGTGCTCTGCCAAGCCAACGACTTTGCCCGTGGACCACACTGAGGTTAAAAAAAAAATTTAATTGACCCTTTTTTTTTCATTAGCAAGGCAGCACTGGGCTAACGGTTATGTTATGGCACATCCCACTGAAATGCTGAACCAAAGAGGACAAGCAACACTGTTCTCGGCAGCTCGTGCTACAGTTCTGACAGGGCGCTGTGAGGGACCAGTGAAATGTTTACTGTAAGCCCCAACACACAGGTAGCCACGCTCACATCGTGTAGTTATTGAAGACCCTCCTACACACATCAACACCTACATACAGAATGCTCCTTTTACTGTTGGTGAAACCTGTTGGTTATGGTTGTGCGTAATGACTATACCATCTTATCACTACATCCTACACCCCCCTCTCTTTATCCCTGCTCTCTCTCTCTCTCTCTCTCTCTCTCTCTCTTTCTACCCACTCACCATCTGTCTCTTTTATAGTTGCCAATCCAAAAACTCAAAATCCAACTTTTTTTTTAATACCAGCCACTGCCACAGTTTTGACTCTCTCCCTCTCTCTGTTTCTCTCCTCCAAGTCCTCTATGCTTCTCTCTTCTCTTAAACGAATGATTCACTCCGCACTGCTAACGCGGATATCAGCCGACGACTGCTAACAGGCCCCACTAGCGTGGCTAGTCTTCGCATTAGCCCAGATGGCCTGTGTCGGCTTTCGTCCATTACCCACGAGACGAATACACGTAAAAATACAGATTTGACGTCAGCTGCCACGAAGGCAAAGGTGTGCATCACCACACAGCAAATGGACGACAAGAACTGTGGGAAATGGAGTGTTGTCAGCGTGAGGAAGCGCCCTGCTGAAACAGTCTCCTCCCCGCGCTCAGTACCGATGCCTGCGGTGGGCAGCCAGCTGGAGAACAGGTTAGCAGCTCGGGCTGGCCTCCTCCAACCCCCCCCCCCCCCCCCCCCCCCTCACTGTCTGTCCATTTTAACCTCCTTCACTCTCACATTCAGCCTCACAATATTCCCATCTCCTGTTTGGGCTGTGTGTGTGTGTGTGTGTGTGTGTGTGTGTGTGTGTGTGTGTGTGTGTGTGTGTGTGTGTGTGTGCGTGTGTGTGTGTGTGTGTTTGTTTGTGTGTGAAATTAGCTGCAGCTGAAATATTTATTGATCTGTTTTCTTCAGCTTTGTGTATTTTCCCCGGTCGTTCTTGCCCTCCGTCTCTCGCCGTAACCTCTGCTCCTTGTCTGAGATGCAGGGCCAGTCAAAAACCACTACAGCAAACCATTATTTAGCATTACAGCGCCGCATCATTCCACCACACTGCTGTTAAACACAAACCAGGCAAATTGATCTGCATTGGTAAAAGCCTCAGGATTCACGCGCGCCTTCGTCTTCTACACGTCGCACCTGTGGGTTTGTAAAGTGAAACTCTGTAACGGACATCCTTTTGGACGCCAAAACGGGGGAAGCCTACAGGCACTAGGACCCCTATTAAGAGGCTCAGGAGGATGATATTTATAGTCGCCGCCCATTCAGGGTCTGCGCTGTGTGACTTGGACGTGCTGATCGATTCACGGTGTGTCTCCATCTGCTCGGACCTCATCTTCAGCTCCTCCCTTTGGTAAGCTGGGAGAGTCAGAGCCAGTCCTGGTCCAGTACTGGACCAACAGAGTTACTCATGACTGCTCTATTGTTTATTTTGGTTGTTTAATTTGACAAATACAATCGGGTAACAGTTCAAACACTGGCCAATGTTTTCTGTAACTAACTAAACTATGAGTCATTGTTATAAAATAAACTCTGGTGTATAAATATAAAGGTGAGAAAAGATTCCCAGGTGTATATTTACCTCTCACATGCACTAGGGTTAGGAGCCTGCAGAGTTTTACAGAACACACTGTACAGCTTTCCAGTACATAAAGCATTTGAGCTGGCTCATTATCAGGTTTCATAGAGCAACAGGGAGCCGATTCAATGAGGATGAATAGAAGAACAGCAGCGGAGCTGACAGCTGCCTGAAGTTACACTGGAGAGAGGAGAGGAGAGGGGAGGAGATGGGAGAGGAGAGGAGAAGAGGGGAGAAGAAGAGAGGGAAATGGAGGGAAAAAGCAGAATAAAGATGAAAGTGGTGAGAAGAGAATGGACTAGAGGACAGGAAAGGAAGTTTAGAACAGAAGGTGAAAGAAAGGAGGGATGGGAAGAGAGAAGGAAGCAGGGAGGAGAGAGAGAGGAGAGAAAGGGGAGGGCAGATGGATCATGGTGGGGTCCGGAGCAGAGCTAATCCCAGGACTGCACACTACAGCACTTCTCCACATGCTAAGTCCAGTGAAAGTGTAGAACTTCAATGTATATGCCATTTATCACAGCTAAAACCTTGAAACAAGGTCACTGAAATTGAATACTGAGCTAACTTACTTACTGAAGTACTACACAAGTGGTTATCACAAGGGAGCAGAGCTGTAAACTCAAGACGTGACTAAACTGATCAGATGCAACTACCTTGTTCATACTGTTTTGGCTGTATATATTAAATACTTCTGCAACTACTGTGTTATCAGTGCCAGCACTATAGTTTGAGTTTCCAGGGTGCACACTGTGTAATGTATGGTACACATGGTACACACATGTGCGTCGTTCTGGATGAGAGGGTCTGCCAAATGCATAAAATGTGAATGGAGGAAAACTTAAAACTGTTTCTTCAGTTCAACATTTCTGAACATTTTAAGTGAATGACTTAGCACTGAATATCAGTATTAAAGCTAGTATACTGCGGTCAGTAAACTAATTTAATTAGGTTTTACAACGAGGTCATTTTACTCTGATGTTTTACAGCAGTTCATGTTAGAATAGTTTCACTACTATTAATGTAAAATTATGATGACATAAACTTTTAGGAGAACACAGCATGTGAGTGTTCTTAGAAAAACAGCCAGTCATTTGGACTAATAACATGCATATGTTACTAAACTACTTCCACTTGCGAAAGTCCTGACATTTTCATCACATACACAACTACGTATGTGCATATGAGGGCTGGCAGCAGGACCCGGCTGTCATTTACACCTGAGCTTTTTCAACTGATTTCCTGATGAACACCTTGTCCAACAAAATGAGGACACATAGACAGCAGAAGAGCTTTTTTGTGCTAAGAACTCACTCCAATCTTACCTACAAGCTACACACACACACACACACACACACACACACAGCCTCCAGAGCAAAACAACTCTTTTAACAGCTCAATCCACTGACTGCCTCTGTAGCCTAAAACACAAGAGAAAGCATTTTTTCCTGTCTCCAAGACTTTAGACTCTCTCAATATGAGTATATTGATATGAGATCGATGGGTGTTATTTACATCGGCTCTGTTCCATGGTGCTGTGAGGGTATATAGATATTCCCTCTCAGGACTGGGATCTCCTGACTCCTTTATTGACTCATTCTGACCACCTTCGCCATTGATATAGTTTAAATTCATCTTGCTGATGGCCCAAATAAGAGTGGCTGCAAAAATGTATGTGTGTGTGTGTGAGTGTGTGTGTCTCACACTCATTTGCTTCTGCTTCTGCATGGACTCTCCCACTACTTGAATGATCCCTCTTCCTCTGCCTCCCACTCATGTGTGATGCACGCTGGGGTCCTGTGCTGGGAGGAGGAGTTGAGGGCAGGATGTGGCTACTATTACAGTAATTAAACATGGTGAAAGAACCGGTCCCTTGCCACAAACGACCCAAATTCATTTTCATTTCTTGCAACTCCATAGACTTATAATGACTATAATTAGAGTAATGAATAATCATCGTTCCACGATTCCCTCTTATTATTCTGGATCTAGTCACAGGCGAGGATCTATGGACAGTGAGATTGGTGTGTCTCACTAGCAGATACCTGAAGGGCAAAAGGTGATTTTGCCTCCATCATACGATCTTGAGTTCTGAGATGCTATTTGACCCTAATGACCTCCAAGCTACTCAAGATTCCCTCATAAAGGCCAGGTCACGTAAAGGTCACTGTTTCATCTCTGAGATGTCCCTTTCTGCACACAATGTGCTGTTTAAAGCAAAGATGTTTGCCTGTCCCTGCTCTCCACCACGATGCCACCCCTCTCCATGGTGATGCCTCACTCTCTATGACAATGCCTTGTTCTCCATGGTGATGGCTCCGCTCTCCACGACGATGCCCCCGCTCTCACAGCACCACTGCGGTCTGGGTACGGTGCCGTCTGTCAGTCCAACGTCCAGCAGGTACACGGAGCAGGCGGAGCTCTGGGCACCGATCCCAGTCCTCCGTCTCCGCCCTCCCCCCCCAGCACCTCCGTTGTGCTGCGCTCGGCTCACGTCATGTTGTCAGCTCGTCCCACCTCCCACCAGACACCCATCCCCTCTCGAGACGGACCTGAAGCGGTGTGCAGGAAAATTTTAAAAATGGCCGCGTCCCCCGAACACAGAGGTGGGGTTAGAGACCCCGGTCCGGACAGACTCAGCGAAAGTCCGAGCTCAGGCTGCATGGAATCAACAGGCAATGTGTAGGGTGTGTAGGGCCCATGCAGGTTTAACTGAGTAGGCATCTGTCGGGCTTGGCAGAATCTGCCCCATCCCCCATTCACTCCTTATCCATGAGCCAAAGCTGCAGGTCCAGTTTCCAGTCAGAAGCCCACAAATGGGCTACAGGCTGGCTAATACACCCTCCGTGCGTTGACCCCGCTTGCCTGCCATATGTTACAACAATAAGGTGTTTCACTGCTGACATCTCAAGGCACATGTCCTGCACTCTACTGCCTATGTTGGGATGAACCGGGTGCTGTGTTTGGGTTATAAATATGCACCTTTTTTTTCACAATGGTTCTATGGGAGAATCTGTAGCAATATCTAAAATGTGAAATAGTAATGCATTTATTGAAGGAATTCTTGCTACGATAGCAATGCAGCTGTTAGCAGTCTCACATTCAGGCCTCTACATCAACAACCCAGAATGAACGTTAAGACAATTTCTCTGTTTTCTAGAATGTTGTGTATCTTATCATCTTATCATTGCTCCAGCAAACACATAGCGTTTGCCTTAAGTGACAGGCAGAACCATTTTCAGTACCTAAAGTACCCAACCCCTCCCTACCTCCCTTGCTCCCTACCTTCCTTCCTCCCTCCATCCCTACCTCCCTATCTCCCTTCCTGCCTTCCTTCCTATCTCCCTCCCTCCCTACCTCCCTACCTCCCTCCCTACCTCCCTCCCTCCCTCCCTTCCTCCCTACCTTCCTACCACCCTATCTCCCTTCCTCCCTTCCTTCCTATCTCCCTCCCTCCCTACCTCCCTCCCTCCCTCCCTACCTCCCTCCCTCCCTCCCTACCTCCCTACCTCCCTCCCTACCTCCCTACCTCCCTACGTCCCTTCCTGTTTTTGCCCAGAGTGCAGGTGCTGCGTCAGGCTCATCCAGCAGGCAGCTTAGATAACACCAACAGTAACTTCCCCTGTGAAACGGCTTCGGGGAATCCGAAGGCGTGAGTGACGACCGTCAGGCTGGTGGGCAGTGGGCATGGCAACAGAGGCCAGAGAGCTCGACGACGCGCGTGTCTCTGTGTCCAGTCTCTTGTGTGACTCTGCACTCTTGATTGACTTGGTTTGGTTATAAAACACTGCAAGACTAATGCAGGCAGACGTTTTGACCTAATTAATGATTTTGCCTGTAATTAGATGGAAAGGAAGGTGCTATGGAGCAGATGAAGGTGTTGTTGATGAAAGCAGTTGTCCTGGGGCACTGTTCAGGGCTGTCTGTTGATTCCTGCTGTAATTAGCATTCAGCGCAAAAACAAAGGCCTTGCCAAAGTATGTGTTCCAACCAAGACATACAGTCCATCCTCTCTCTCTGTCTCTGTCTCTCTCTCTCTCTCTCTCTCTCTCACACACACACACACACACACACACACACACACACACACTGTCTTGCTCTTGCTTTCTTTTTGGACGTGAGCTCAAGTACACATTCTTTTTGAGTGGGAGGTCACTGCAAGTCACCTGTAGTTTGATGGGTGTCTAGTTTTGTCATTCCTTCCACTGAGATATCAACTAAACCTAACATAAAATCAAACAAACGTATTTAGAGAATATTTTAATATATATGTGATATATTAATATATTAAGATTGCCCATCTTGACTGTTATCCAATGACCATACGAATTCTAACATTATATTTCCCACTTAGAAGGGTAAGCGCACACTTCAAATGACGCCACATTTCCTATTTATGTTTTCGTATGCCAGACACACAGAACCCTCGGAGAGGTGAATCAATGTCCTTTGAGATGAGCTGCTGAATTCTAAGAAAAGACTAATCTGTTGCATGAATCTTTCCTTCTGCAAAACACATCATGCGCTTTCACAGTAAAAATAATAATTAAAATATACAATAACTACAATTGCTTATTCAATAAAAAGACAATGCGCCCCGAAATTACCATAAACCTTTACAATCGATATAGAATTGACATAAAACGTATTATTACCTAATCTGCATTCAAAATGTAAACAGAACAATAATATCTCTTGTTTACATTAGTTACATATTAGTCGTTCCTAAGAGCAGCGTTGTAATTAACCGTCGATATATTTGTTTAATCCATGACTATATCTAGCGACGTCCAATTAATGTAGCGTATGTTAAACGCCGTTAGTGTCCACAGTACGGACGCGAGAGACGTTACAGGCAACACACCAGACTTATGGTGCTTCGTGAGACTGATTTCGGCTGCGCGTGAAAAACAAAATTACCCCGCAGGGCAAAGATGATTAAATCCGCCTGCTCATCGCAGAACGTTGCCAACCAGCTCAAACAGAGGAATCAACCGTTATACCAGCGCAAGTTTTCTGCCCTCTGCAGAATGTGCGTGTTGTTCATCCAACAGCCAAGTGCGTCCGCACAGTCCGTGAGATTAATAATGAACAATGCTCAAAAACCATGTGAGCCTTTGCAGCTGTCTGGACCAAACTGGTAGTGGCCATTTAGAATGTGTGTATAGGCGAAAAGGAGCGGGGTCGTCGATGTATGCGCTGATTAGTTATGTGTGCGCGGGAAATATGAGCAGCAACTGCAAACCGCAGAGAAAAGTGTTTTCCCTTCTGCAATTAGACTACATGTCAGCATGCAACAATAACCCTGTCATCCGTTACATCTGCGACATGCATGTGCACGGAGAAGTGAAGCGTCTCTATAATATCCCATCCAGTGCCAGAATCCAATTTAAGCATCTCTCGTGATACGCCGAGCACCTCCACACACACATGTACTGGTCTAATTGGACACACTGACTTGTTGCGGAGAAAATGGGAGGGGGGGTGGTGATCTTCAAAGTCTTGATATGTAGCGCTCATGTTGCGGAATGCAGAAACCACTGTGGTTCGAAGGGATCGGGAAGAGGTGCGCTCGCATTCCTACTATCACCCAGCACACGCACGCGCTAGTGAGCAAAACAAAAGCTCTCCGCAGACACGCATGATTCATTGGCAGGTAGACCTCCGGCGCGCGAGCAGCGCCGCATTAGTATTCAGCCCAACAGAGAACGGCGCGGGATGAGCGCGTGCACACACTCCAGAGACGATTTACCAGTATAGCACATTATTGCAACTTACCTTTCGACAGCAAGGCCAGCAGTAAACCAGCAAACGTGCTTCGCAAGACTGCGCACCTCATTTTTCGAGTGTCAGTTACTGTCTCCCGTGTCGTCCGCGTAATGCAATTTTTATTTTCTGTTTGTTTGTTTGTTTGAGAGGAAAAAACGCATAGATCACACGTGTTCTTCTTTACTACGTGCTGCAGGGATAAACAAACCTTCCAAATGTCTTAACAGTGGAACAGACAAGATGGGATTCTTCTCGCGCCTTTCCCCTCAAGTGACCCTCGTGCGAAAACCAACGGAGGGAGAGTACTTCACAAACGTTCACAGTGTGCCAAAAGACGCATAAATCCTAGCGCAAAAGAAATCACAAATATCCCCCTACACAGAATCCGACGTTCACGCAAGGAGCATCCCAGAAGCGCAGTGATGACATGAAAGGTGAATAACAGTTTAAGTGATGGAGGAAAACATATCACAGAGAAGGCCAGCTTAGTGAAATGTGTGCGCTCGACCGTTCCGTCCTACTAACGGGTTCTTTTCCAGTTTTCTTTTGGTATGCGGCGTGATCCGTGGATCAACACTGTGTGCATCGTTAACAGAGTATCTGAAGCGGAGTCCACGGGAGCTTAGATTGGCGGCTCAAGGAGAAAACGACTCCACCAATCACCGCGCGTCAAAGAAGGGGGCGGGAGGTAGAAGAGGCCGCCTGGCCAATCGGAGCCGCGTAAGGGGCGGGGCGGAACGCGAGAGGCGAGAACAGCGCGGTGATAATGTAACGTGATTTATAGCAAGCTCGGTATACTGCGGTATTCCTGAAACGGTGTATCCCGGGTTCAAGCACGTTAGTAGCCCGTAGTAGCCTGTGCGCCTGAGACCAAATCCGTGATGCAACCGAGGACTAGAAATAGCTGTATTTCTAGAGAGAGCTGTATTTTCTAAAGCCATCGTTCTTTCAGAAAGCGCCCGCATAGTGAAGTGTATTTTTAACGTATATCAGACATGCACGAAAGGATTGAAACTGAGGTTACAGCTGTTAGTTTCTCTGTAGTTGGTGTTTGACAGTAGCCTAGCCGTGTCTCTGCAAGGTCAGCCGCTGGAGAGGACGCTGCACGCGCTGGGCACGAGCTGTCTGCTTCCACGGAGTGATGACAACATGAACGAAGAGCAGGAAGTTGGAACAAGTTCTGAATGTTAATAAGAGAATCATGAATGACACCTATCACGCGAATGCAGATGTTCGCCTCAGTAGATTAAAAGCGCTCAGGGCCGAGTCTTGTTTATATAGCACTTCGTACAGAATGAGATGTGCATTAATTATTTCCGAGATAGTGCTCGTCCCGTTGCGAGAGGCAGTTTTGCGTTTGCTCTGCACTGGGTCTGAGTCTTGGTGGCACACCATCCTAGTTAATCTAGTCTAGAGCAAATCTACAGACTCCTTAACCAGCGATGAAGTTCATGCAAAACACAAGTGGCACTAAGCGGTATTAACAGTAAACGTTCACTTGTAACTGGTTTTTAATCTATTCTTTTAACATATGTTAGAACATAGTTTTGTAATAACTTTGTGCTACATAATTAAGGTTTTTAACTCATTGCATTTGTGTTTTTGTATTTCTCCACTGACGTGAAGGTAATTTCAGAATGTGGTTTCCAGACGTTTTCAGCAGAGCTGCCTTCTAACTTCAGCGTCTCAGCAACATTTGATCCAGTGTTCTTTGCGTTTCTGAAATGCTGTGTAATCGGCCCAAACAGCTCGGAGAGAGGCAGAACATCCCGATGCCACTGAGAAACGGTCTTTGAAGCATCCCTCCAACTGTCAGTCTGTCTCTGTTTCCTGTACAGACATTTTGCTTGATCGTGTTGAATTCTCCATTAAGCCTTTACACTCGCTGACACCCAGCTAGTCTAGTAAGCCACCAGACACCTCATCAAAGACAATGAAAGGCATCACAAAGAATTTAACCAAAGCAAGATGGTTCACTCATGTTGCGGTAAAGTTTGTAATTTCTCATGTGTGGATCCATGTTTGAGCGGGTCTTTGGTATGCTGGAGATGTGTGAGAACCTTGAGCCAGGAAAGAGGAAGAAGCTTTGCACATTATTAAAACACCTCCAGGCAGAGCAGGCCCAGCGTTCCTCGGCTGAGGCCTGGAGGAGTTTCCCTTTAGGTGTTTGGTGGAATTCTGTCAGAGAGGAACCTGCAAAGAACATCCAGGAGTTTTGTCTGTCCCTGAAGAGCTCCAACCAAACCATGGGAGCTTCTGAAATTTCATCCTTCATGATTTCCCAACCAAACCAGAAAAGCTTCTGAAATGTCTTCGTTCATGATTTATCACTCAGTCATGATTCATCTTTTTCATCATCTCTGGGCCGAAGTGGTGGGATAAAGATATTAGATCTCGTTGATCTCAGACAATCTGTTACATGCTATTTTCTCATCATTGTCTCATGTCCCACTTTTCTCTTCTGTAGTCTCACCATTTGGACCTTGTGAGGAATGTGGTTAATACTTCTGAAACTATATAAAAATGTATGCTTCAAGCTCTGAGTGATCATGAGCAGTAAAAATGTCCCAGAAAACAAAAGGCGTATGAATGTTAAAATAGCTGCATCAAGACCACTGACACATCAGCAAGAACACCAGACAGATCAACTTCCACAAATAAGGCATACTTTCTGTGTTCTAACTGATGGATGTTATAGATACAGTTTAGAGACAGGATTTCCAGTCTCAAGTATAACAGTGTTTTCATGCTATTCTATGTGTTCTGATTTCAATGTAATAAAAGTGATGTTTGTAATCTCCAATATATGCTTTAAGGACATGTAATATTGATACCAGTAAAATCAACGAGTGATCTGCCTCCATTAAATATTTGTCTAATTATCCAATATCAGGTAAATTTGCAGTGCTGCTTAGTTTGCAATATCAGCTTGCAGACTTTGCAGAGAACATATTATTCCTTTTTAAATAATGTTTGATGTTCCCTGGAGTTTAGTTATACATGAAATATTCACATAATTACCATTTGTGTGGCTTTTTTCTTCACCCATTTTAGAGGGCAGGGAGCTGAGACTGGCGAGCAGAGACATGTCAGAGGTCGCTTAATGCAAGTACAGTATGTTCATAAATGTGTAAATGTCCCAAAGGCTGATAACTTGGGCCAAGTTTCAGTTATGGAGGAGTGTATAGTAGTGATAGAGAGAGAGAAAAAGAGAGAGAGAGAGATGGGGAAGTTACAGAAAGAGAGAAGTGCTCCCACACCGTTTAGTATGGTAATGTATGGAGATAGTTCTACTGCTGTCTCTCTCTCTTTCTCTCTCTCTATCTCTCTCTCTCTTTCTGTCTCCTTTCTGTCTCTTCTTCTTTCTGTCTCTCTTCTTCACACAGTCCTTAAACCCTCCTTATTAATTGGCTTGGCAGAGGCAGCCGACACTCACTTGTAATCACCATCCCTGAGAGAGGAAGGGAAGAGAGGAAGACCACAAGGGGGGTATAGAAAGTGAGAGTGAGCAAGACAGAGAGAGAGACAGCAGGAGATGAGGACAAGAGAAGGAGAGAGAGAGAGAGAGACAGCAGGAGATGAGGACAAGAGAAGGAGAGAGAGAGAGAGAGAGACAGCAGGAGATGAGGACAAGAAAAGGAGAGAGAGAGAAGTTCTTAAGCCCAATGAATGCGTACAGTCTAGAGACTGAATGGATAACATGGGAAGGGGAGAGGAAAAAAACAGGACAGAAAAGTGTGTGTGTGTGTGTGTGTGTGTATGTGTGTGTGTGTGTGTGTGTGTGTGTGTGTGTGTGTCTGTGTGTGTCTGTGTGTGTGTGTCTGTGTAGGTGGGCTGGGAGAAAAGGCCTAGCTGCAGGAATAGGCCTTGGGTCCTCTTCAACTCTGTCCCACCTATTCTCATGGGAACGGGAGATGCAGACGCCGGTAGCCTGCAGAACAGGAGGGCGTTTGAGCACAGCTCTGAGCACTGGCCCGGGTTTGACATTTTTACACACATCCAGTTGCTTATGTAAACACTCTCTCCAAACTGTGTGAAGTAAACAACTCTGGGGGGAGGGGTGTATTTACAACAGAGGAACAATTTACTCAGTGTTAATCTTGTTCACTTTAAGAGCTGATGCCATGACTACTGTTACCGCGGCCACGATTAAATATGTCATTGCGTCTGCTTTGTTATCACAATTGTTTTTGTTGATTGCTGCTGCAGCGTGGCGCACCATTAAAGAGGCCTGAAATTGAAAAACTGAAGCTGAATCTACAAAGACAAATACTGGGAAAGAAAACAACTAAAATGGTGAAAATAGATGGAGGGTAAGTGACAGAGACAGAGAGGGGGGGGGAGAGAGAGAGAGGGAGGAGAGAGAGAGAGAGAGGGAGGAGAGAGAGAGAGAGAGAAAGAGACAGAAATGGAGAGGTCTCCAGTTTCAAAGACAGAATTGATTTTGCATTTTTTTTTTTTTTGCCCGAGCCTTTTATCACTGCTCCTGTTTTTAATTTTTTAACCCAAAACCAATGTATATTTAATTTGGTTTCTCTTAAAGGACGGAGTAAATTAATAATATTAGCTATATATTAGTTTCTGAAGAAATTCACCTTTAAAGGGAGACAGGCAGAATCACACACATCCCTGAGCCAGGCATGGCCTTATAGACACACTAAAGTTGACAGATTTAACAGATATGCAGATTTAATCATATTCTCAACCTTGTTTCAGTCCATATGCCTAGTAGGCATCTTGTTCTCTTATACATGTCTCAATAGACACATCCTACCTCCATTCTCTCTACCTACGATTCTCCCCTGAATCCTGTTCACAGGCCATGCTGAGTCACATGATCACATGAGTGACACAATGTCTTGGCCCACCCCCTGCCTTTGCCCCGCCCCTGGAGTCTGGCCACACCCCTGGTCTCATGATAAGCCTTTGCTGTCTTGCCACTCTGACGACACAGCTCCAATGGGCGCTTGGTTTCAGCATATGGCGAGAATAATGAGGAGCCGCTTCACCTTAAGTGCCGTGCGAGGGAAAAAAAAGAAAAAAGAATTGGATCAAATTGATGAAATGTGCTGACGCGGCCCTTTATTGACTCCAGCGGGTGAAGGTGAGGAACTGAGCGTGCGTGCGCCCGCGCTCACTGCTCTGACTGGGACATAAAGCGAGCTGCTCACGTGCACCTGGGATCAGGTGGAGTGGGTTTGAGGGGTTGAGGGCTGAGCTGCTTAGGGCCTTATCGGTGCGGCTTTCCCATGAATCACCGGGGCCTGTTGTTAGAGTCGTTAATGATGAAGTGTAGTTCAGTGACCCCTCGTGTTTCACGGTTAAGTGTTCACTTATGCCTGTCTTTTACAATGTCTCGGTGTCTTTCATATCTGAACCTCTCTTCTCCTCCCTTCTCCTCTCTTCTTCTCATTGCTCTTTTCTCTTCCCCATCCCTTGCTTTTCTTTTTCCTCTCCTCTTGTTTACTGTCATCTTCTCTATGTTTATACAGATCAGCGTGGTTGCGTATTTACTGCAGCAATACTAACTGCATCATGTCTCCAGGTCATTCCTGTTCTGTCCGGCAGGGACTCACGTGACCCTAATGTCACCATAACGTGACAAGAAGACTTGCCGCGGGTTAGCATGGCTAAACCAGGACTCTAATTAGGATGGTGACCTTGGTGTGGACCTAAGAGAGAGAGAGAGAGAGAGATAGATAGAGAGAGGAGGAGGGTGATGCCAAGGTCCTAGCCAGTGAGTGAGCCGTACAGGGGCAGTCAGGGTGTCGCTAACGTCACACACTGATTCTTAAAGGCACAGAGGAGGGACACATTTGAACTGAAGATAGTTGGGAGATCATTACAAATCAGCTGGAGCCATTACAAGAGCTTCACTTATCAACATCTGTCGCTTTTTCAAAAGTACCTGGTAAAGGATCATAAAATGCCATGAACCAGAATACACACCAAGCTGAACTGGGATTCCGTGGCCTTTTCGCGGGCTTATCTGCCAGCCACACCTTTCACGCTGTAATGGGTTTGTAGGTCGCCGGTAGGTTTGTTCCAGCTGCTGGTTTCCTCTTTGCCTTCACGGACATGTTTGCGCATTTCATAGTTTTGTGGTGTTTAGTGCTGCTTCTTATTGTGATCAGGCGGTTCGTATCTTCTCTTCTGAAGTGGATCATTCTTGTTCTGGTCCATCTTCCTTCTCCTTCTTGCTCTCTCTCTGACACAAGTGCGTGTAGTAACTGATACTGCTTGCCGGGGCAGACAGTACTTGATCCAGTTTTTTTTGTGTGTGTTCCATCTGTCTGTCTGTCCATCTGTCTCTCTCTTTCGTTCTCACTCCCCTCTTCTCTCTGAATTTCACCAACAGGGACTGGGCATTTGTGAAGAGCAATACAGACGCCACGGACTTCTCATGGTTAAACCCTGTCTTTCATCTTCGTGTTTTTTTAAACAGTAAGTTGATGCATTAAAGGTATCTTAAAAGTCAAAGTCTTTTCTTTCGGTCCCCAGCTCCACCCGTCTCCCTCTCCTCCACACCAACCATCCACCTTTCTGATTGCTGCTCTTTTTGTTACAGTCCCAAATCAATTGAGCTCATTTTGGACAGAATTGATTCCAGCATCTCTTATCGTGGACACAACTGCCTGTGCACCTTCCTCCATCCATCTCTATCTCTGCCCATCTTTCTCCTCCTCCTGCCTGCTGGAGCTCATTTAGAATGGCTCTCCTTCTCTTCCCAGCCCTCCCCAGGAGCTCCACAACAAAGACTTGATCCGATGGAGATGGAGCGCCAAATCCCCGGTGCATTTTATCATATAAAGTGGAATTTCCCATTGGATGCATGTATCAGCCACTCATAATGTGTGGCAGAATGTGTACCCGGCCAATCCTGGTGGGGGAATGAGCTGGCCAATGACGTCGTTCGAAAAAGTTCAGTAGAGCAGGCGAGACCCATCGGCTGTAGTGTATGCCGCACTGTCGGAGACCTCTGTCTGGACAGGCCGCGAGTCCCGAAGGTCACCCGCAGGATGGGACGGAAGAGAATCCACGCCACCCCGAGGAGGTTGTGCCGGGTGAAGCGTGTGATCGATGGCTCTTTGAGGGAGGAGGGTTCAGCAAGGTCACTGTGGGCAGATGCAGAGCAGGGGACAGACAGTAGGAGACCTGCTCGCCACTACACTCATTCAATATGAATCATCTTTCTCCGCAGCCAGAGAGAGCCCGTTTGTCCAGATGCAAAAATAAAGTTGGATATTGGTTGTCAGTATGTAGATTAAGGGGAAGAGCTGAGCGCAAAGACGCAGAGAACCGATGAGAATAATGAGCTTGTGGGCGGGACAAAAAATATTCCTAAATATTCTGAAACCAGACAGGCTGCCCCCACCGAGACCTCCCATCAATCACAGTCCGGTAAGCTGCACCTAAAGAGATCTGCTGTTGGGTGGCCTTGAGAGTCTCCAAAAGGCACTAAAGAAAGAGGACAGAGAGAAATATTTTTTCCTCTGAGAGCAGGCAGTCTGGTTGCAGCATTAAGTGAAGAAGAGGCAAACCTTGCTAGAGAATGTTTGAGTAAATTCAATACAGGCATGTTTATTTAACGACTCCACCATTGATTTTTATTCAGCTCCAGAAGTCAGGGGGATGGCTCATATGATTAACAGCCTGACTTCCTGCTGTTCAGGATGTCCGCTCTCCTGCTGTTTCTGAACGAACTGTTTTGTCATTTGTTCCAACACAGCCGCAGTGTCAACCCCGAGTCTCCCGGAAACCAGCAAAGGAGAGTCTTCCAAAGCCACGACACATGCGTGACTACCTACCCCAGCTCACTCAGTCCCTACCACCACCATTAGTGGTAAAATCGCAATCGTCATTAGCATCTCTCTGTGATCATTGCTGCTATCACGGCAGTTCAATTTATCTATTGATTTCACCCTCATTTCCCTCCTCTCTCTCTCTCTCTTCCTCTGCTGGCATGCACAGACAAAGGTTTGGCCCCTACACCTTACTGCCCTTTTTCTCTCCTGCTGAACTCTTTAACAGACATGTTCTTTCTTGGTCATTAATTAAATGTGTCCATGCCACGTCTTGGCTGTATGGAGGTCTACCGGTCAATACGTGTGAAATCAAACTCTTTAGTGCTGACTTGGCCCTGGCCAAGACTGTCTGCATTGCCAATCAATGTGTTGCTCCGCCCCATTCACCAGATGTCTCTCTCTCTCTGTCACTCGGAGCCTTCTTCTCTTCTTCTCTTCTCTCTCTGTCTCTCCCTACCCCCTCATTCTTATTTAAATGTTTAGCCTGTAGATCTGTGCTCATAGCAAAACATATGACTGGCATCCATTCCATTTGTTTTAGGCTTCTGTATCTGTTTCTCTGTGTCTGATTCTCTGTGTGTCCGTTGCTTTCCTGGTCTCTGATTCTTTGCTCTGTGTCTGCTTCCAATGAAAAATAAAACAAAAGCTATTTTAATTTTTAATATTTTCATGGTCAGACAAAGGCACAGAAGTTAGAACCACTCTCTACCTCTGTGTCTCCATTGTTCCTGCTCTTTCTCTCTCTCTCTCTCTCTCTCTCTCTCTCTCTCTCTCTCTCTCTCTCTCTCTCTCTCTCTCTCTCTCTCTCTCTCTCTCTCTCGTTCATGGTCAAACATATGGTGTGAGCCAACCTGGCTTCTGAGAGGCCAGTTCGCCCCTCTCAGCATCTCTGCAGTCAGGTCGCTTTCCTGGAAGCTCCGCCCTCTGGCTGGGCACACCGTTCGGCCCATTCTCCGAAGTGAACCCATTTTGCTGCACAGCATGGCACTCGTTAGCATGGCTTCACAGCCTCGCGTTCTGCCGAGCTCTGGCTTCGGCTCGTTATGTCTGGAGGCATACTGAGGCCAGGTTCTGGAACAGGTGCGTCTTGCCAGGCCACCTGGGAGGCAGAGAACCTGAACAGTGCAACCAGCTGGACTCAAACCATTCACAGCAGTGACACACACACACACACACAAAAGGACATAATAGTGAATGAATTTGGTTCATCTCTGAGGCAGAAAAAAACACGGGCGGCCCAGGCAAGCTTGACTCCTTCAACACAAGTGAAGGTGAGGCTTAATTAAGACGGCCCATATCCAGAATTGTCCCATTAAAGCCACTAGAATCAGACCAAGCCAACACAAAGAGCCTGGCTGTCGGAAACAAACGCCTGTCGGATGGGAGTTCAAGTGACCTGCGGGAACGGTGGGTAGATTGTTTCTGAATTTAGGAAGGCTTTGATTTTGTTTCCATAGATTACACAATAAAAACACACTTCACACATTAATTTATTGAAAATGCGAACAGAAAACCTAATTCATATATTTGCTTTTCCATCTCTATTACCCCAGGAGAGCTGCTTTATTTCATCTGCATCCAGCATCGGTCTGTGGGAGATTTATAACTGGTTTGTGGGCAAATAAACAATATAAATGGTGTTGACGGGAGTGGATCAACATAAATCAGTGCATGACTGGGCTCGCTGACCTCCGGACGTCCTTGAAGAGGGAGGGGATGGGGGCTGTTAGCATGCTCCCTTCCCACAAACGCCCCACCACCGTACACCTTGGCAGCGGCAAAACTACCAGGCCGCAAGCCTAGGACCCTGTGGCGCCAACGTCCCCGGTGCCCAGACAAAACGCTCCTCCAGCCATCCCCACGCTGCGATGAGTGGGTACGTGCTTTGTCAAGCCGAAATTCTTAAATGAGCTCAGGTAAGTCCATTTTCTTTCACCGAACGTTCACCAAACCTTCCCAGCGAGAGAGTAAATGTTTATGATGTGATTAATTGCGTTGTTTTTTTTTTTCAGGAAGCCCCTGTTTTCTCTAATTTGGTTCAGGCTGTGGCAATCCAGCATAGAATGTCTGCAGTCTCAGTAGACAGTGACTAGTCTGTGGTACATTACTTTACAAATGTATGGTGCAGTTGTATTTCTGTACAAAAAAAGCAAGTTAATCCAAAGACTATATAAGTGCAGGGGCATTTGTTCAGAGTGCAGACTGCAGGATGTGTGAGATTAGTGTAGGGAGGAAGACAACGGTCTTTCTGTTCTACCCAAGAGCCTCTGATAGCTACAGACTGGTGTCAATGGTGTCTCTTCATATGGTTGCAGGGAAAGGACTGGGGTCACTGGTGAAAAGTGGCCTCTGAAGACTGCCTCCTGGCACTTCTTATTACAAGGAATATGATGCAATACTCGTGTCGCCCCCTGAGAGAAGCACCCAGGCCGGATGTGGGGAGGGCGCGGGGGGGGGGGGGGGGGGGGGGGTTTGAAACAGGACATTAAAAAAAGCCACTTGCATGGGCAGAGACGGATGTACCTGACAAAATTGCCTCAAAGAAACGGCCCGTTCCAAGTAAGGGTTGGGTAGTTTAGAACGGTCTTTAGTCATCAGATCAAATGCAAGTGAAACACAGGAACCAGGTGGGTAATAACCGGATGATGTGCTGGAACCTCGTAAACATGGTACAAATCCAGTCAACAAAAAACACTATCCTGTTATACTCTATACTCCATATATAAAATGTTGTTTGTTCATGCAAAAATGAAAGATACTTTATAGTTTTATCAGACCACTTGACTCACACCAGTAATAACAAATTCTCAGGACACTGTTTGGAGTTCTTTCTTTTCGAACAGAACTGTCACACTCCGATAACCAAATAGTTTGTGAGACCAGTAAATGAGTAAAACTGGCTGCTAATGAATCTGTAGGCGTTTGTTTGTGAGCCGGACATCATTTCTCTGTACCGCCTCAACATTCTCCTCTCATTTCCTCTTCGTTCTCGTCATGGGGACTCGCGCAGCGGACGGAGAGTTCCCACCCACCTGTGTGAACCTGAGGTGTTGCTGCTCACCAGCCGTGAGAAGAAGATGCTCTTGTTGTTGCTCCTACACTGCGGACTCTTCTCATGCATCCATCATCCAGGTTCTTCTGTCTATGTGCTACGTCTGCTCCCTCAGCCCCTCTATGAGGCACTGATCTCAGACCTGTCATGGCTCGCCTCCGCAGACCATGAGATTCTTAAGCCTGGTCACCCCCCCCCCCACCCAACCTAAACCGATTCGTACCCGAGTGACTCTAAGCAGCATTTTCCAGGCCCTGGCAGCAGCTGAAGTCATCGTGCGGTGAGTTGGCTCCATCCCGCAGACAGGCGTCCAGGTAGGCAAAGATCTGTCCAGTCAAACCCAATTAGGACCCACATGATGTGCAACACGCTGTAAGCCCCCTCTGGGCCGGAGCTCACGTCCAGCTGGAGTCGCAGGAGTCCTGACGTGCCAGGATGAGTGTGGGTGCGGGGACAGAGTCCTCTCCCGCACAATCACAGATGTCCCCGGCTCCCCTGCACCTGGGGGACTTGGATCGCAGTGGACTGAAGTGATTACTGCAACCGCAGTCTGGGAGGATGAGCTCTTGATTTATTTTATTTGTATTTTTTAACTTGTTGTTCAGGACAGACAAAAGATCCCCTGGGGTGAGAGTTTTAAAAGGATGCCTTGGAACAACAGCAGTGATTTGTGTTAGTGCCGCTCATTAAATAAGTGATGTTTTTATGTATTCCTCTTGCTCTTCCATTACAAACCTTACAGTGCACGTTCGACTAATGGGTTCATTGCTAAGACAACCGAGCTGAAGAGTGGGAAAATAACGCCTCAGCCAACAGCCAAAGCAACACCAAGCAGTTCGGGGTTCAGAGAGTGGAGTTATTCTCTTCACGTTCCCTTAGTTTACATTCAAACCACCCTCCTGCCGGCATTTTTGACTGATCTGATTCTTAGCATCATAGATTTTGCTTTTCAAGACTATTTCCTGTCCTTTTAGGAAGTAGAAGAATTCACACTGTGCGTTCACAGTGAAATCCCACGTGCACAGTTAACACCTGTAGTGTTTATATAAGACCAGCTGGACACAAATGAATGCTGTAAGAGTTTTTTTTTTTCTTTTGACACGATTTTCTTTCCAGACTCCTGTCAAGGCCCTGATCGCTCCAGCCAGCCTTGACAGTAATGTTACACATCCCTTACACATTCCTCTGCCTCTGGCCAAGAAAAGGATTCAGAAACCGTGAGCCCAAAGCTTTGAGAAATGGAACACAATGACGCTTGTACACGATGGTGCTTGAACATGATTGTAGCTCACATTGCCAGAGCGAGGGCATGGCAGGACACTGTCCCGCAGTCCCGCAGTCCCATATCCCCTCTACCCAGGGTCAAACATGCTCTCTGCACTGCTGATTTTCCATTGGATTGAATCGAGTCTGTATCACTTGATTTCCTTTCTGTGGTCCTCATGTCTGAAAAGCTCCATGTCTCTTTTGTTGGCAGAGTCCTTGCATGCAGTGGAATGTCCTTGCAGGCCATCAAGTGTCCTTGCAGGCAATACAGGAGTGCATGGCTGCATTAGACTAATCTGTCAAATCTCAGGTCAAAGGTTAATTCAACCTATTTCAGTACTCCTCTCTTTTAAGCTTTATATAAGCAGCTCGTTTTTGCCGTGTGCCCCTGGATCAGCTAATTAATGCTTATAAACACACTCATTTTTATTAAAAATCCATTTTAAACAATTTATTTTCAATGCCAAATTTCTGAAATAATTATATTTTTCTTATCTATTAGACTTAATAAAGTTTCTATTTTTTGTTATTTTCAGTAAAATGTTTTGAAAGTGTTACAGTATTGCAGTGGTTTGTAGGTTGTTTGGGTCAGAAATAAGCAGGTCACTGGTGTCCAACAGCACCCATGCTTATAATGGTTAATAGCAAAATACAACTGCAATACAAATGCAACACTGTTATGGAACTCCAAAAACTGGATCACAACAGCAGCAGAGGAAGTTTCTGTGTTGTTGAGAGGGGAACTTGACAGTAGGCAGGTTGTGGTGGTCTGATTCTCTCCGAGACCCAAATACAGCAGGAGCTGCATCCAAGGTTTGAATTATTAAAGGCGTAACATGCTGGAACATGCCGCAACCTGCCCCCTCCGACATCACATCTTGAGTGTATATCGGGGCACGCTTCCTCTGTGCTAATGAGACGTCTTTGTTCCCCTGTGCGCTACGAGGTCTGTGTTTTAACACGTGAGAAAGAGTCTCGTCTGACTCACGTTCTGGTCCAAACGGTGCGGTGCCTTGTGTTTCGCTGCCATAGAGACCGAGCAGAAATGTATTCAGAAGCACACTGGTAATGCGTTCAGCTAATCTTCCACTGATTTGGCTGATCTGGAGTTATTAGGGTGGCAGTTGGGGTGATTCATTATCGGATAAATACTATCTATTGTACCACACACAGATGCACACACGCGCATACATGCACACACAGTCAGGCATATATATTTATATATATCCTAATAAAAAAAATCCATTATACACTGATGATATCTCCACAGTGAATATTAAGTCTTGTGGTACATTGCCGGTGTAAAAAGAAGACTGTCAGCTCATACCAGAACAACATCTCAGTTACTGGTAGCAGGACGATAATGACGGAGGTGGGCGGAGGTCTCTCGTGTGGACCATACACCTGCCAGACAGCCCAGTCGAGATTCTCAGCCCCACCCACGTATGCCAGGGAAGCGCCCCGCGCTCGGACCAGCGTCTGATATGGATCAGCGCCGCTGGGTGTGGATGCCCACCCTCCCCCCGCTCTCGCTCTCGTCCTCCCCCGGGTCCTGAGTCTCGCGATTCTTCTTCTGTGGTGCTCATCTTGCCTTCTCTCCCACCCCTCATCATCCTCACCCTCCTGCTGTTGGCAGATGACACTCAAAGCAGGGGTTGGGAGTCCTAGCGCTACCCACCCACCGCCTGGCGTATGCCCGCTCCTCCACCACATCCTTCCCTCACTGTCACTCAAGCTCAAAATGGAAGCGTTCCATGTTAGCCTCTGCTCACTTCTCCTTCATCCCTTCGCCCCTCCACTCGCGAAAGCCTGCATTGTAGGCGTGACACATACCGGCAGCAGTATGGTGGACAGGATGTGGAGTACTTATTTTCAGGGTCTTCCTCTGTTGAAAGGACTTCCACTGAACCAGCAGGTGCTGCACCTCGGGCACGTCCCAGTATCGCGGCCAAGCAGAACTGGTCAGTGGGAGTGAGGAGGGGCTGAACTGGGATCAGGCCGAGGAGCCTCGCCCCCTTGACGCAGTCCCTGTCTCCATGTGTCCCTGTCTCCCTGTGTTTAAGAGAAGCCTGACGGACACTGGACACTGGTCCAGCACCAGTAGCGAACCGTGACCATTAAACCTAGGCCCACTCCAACGAATAAATTGTTTCCTTTCCTAATTAACTGCAATAAATAAAATGTTAAAAAACTGAGCCGACAGTACAGCTTTAGAAACGCAATAAACAATAATATCTGTACTAGATAACTTCTTAAGCAAAATAAGGTTCCAACAAAATAAGGTTCACAGCTCCGTGTTCCTCGGAAGCGGAATATGTAAACAACGCGCACGAGGGCATCAAAGGACTGAATCAAAACTAGCTAGCAGTGGTATGCTAACGACAGCTAGCCTCGCCACAGCGGGCGGAAATTATCATACAGTTAAGCCCGCCCACTAAGAGGGAAGATATGATTGGTCAATTTTACTGTTATTTGAAACTGGTATTGCGCTGAATTATAACTGCCAGGCCCTCTGTAAATGAACAGCGGGCCCACCAATCACCAACATTCTGCGGAGGCATCACAGTCCTGATAGGGGGAGACACAGGCTAACAGGCTTCCACTTAACCCCTCACCTTCCAACACAGATTGAATAGACACGGTTGAATAATTTATTTGCTTATATTTCTGTAATTGTTTAGATGTCGATTGTCAAACTGTAAATAGATTTTTTAAATGTGCTAAATTATATATATTTATGTTTTAAGAATATTTTTGGCCCTCTTCCCCACTGTCCAGCACTGATTAGCAGCTTGAACATGCTAGCATTCTAACTGTCATATATATGTGACCATGCACTAGTGCCTAAATGTAAAGGTTACAGCCACAACAGCATGACAAATGCCTTAATCTTATTACTGTACTCTGTGTCTTCATTCCAGTTGTCGTATGGCATATGCGCAGATATACCTAACCATGTCCAAGTGACAAAGACACACTCGTAGCTGTATAATTCAGATAGGTTTCATTATAAATTAAATCCACATTTTACCCTTGTAAGTCTCTCTCTCTCGCTCTCTCTCTCTCTCTCTCTCTCTCTCTCTCTCTCTCACTCACTCTCAAACGGCGAAAGATGCTGACGTGTGTGCACGCGCCCCAAGGCGTGCGGGTGTACTGTGTCGTGAGTCTCTCAGGGCTCAGTGGTTAGGTGCTATCTCACAGCTAATGGCCCCACTGCCGTTCTGCAGTCACACGTTCACTGCCCATCCCCCGCTCTTTCTTCCGCAGTGCAACTCTCTTCCTGGCCTCCGACTCAGTCAGCCAACTCTGGCCTCCCCATTTCATGCCTCTCACAAATGCCTCCATTGCTGCTGGCACTCTCTCTCTCTCTCTCTCTCTCTCTCTCTCTCTCTCTCTCTCTCTTTCTCACTAATTTTCTCGCGCTCTCCTTGTCTGTGTCTTGCTTTCCATCTCAAGGCTTCCCATACCCGACTCTATGTCTTTCTGTTCCTGTTCTCAATTCGTACCCTTTCAGTGATTGTTGTTATTCTGTGTGTTTTCTCATCCCTACGACTTTTCTCTTAAATTTTTGTGATCAATATTTAATTTGGTCTCATAATTGTCTTCTTTTTCTCTTTTTTGAATTATCACTAACATCTATATTTGTTCACTTGCAACATCATTGCTCAAACTCCATTCTATCATTCTTTCTTTCTTTCTTTCTTTCTTTCTTTCTGTTGGTCTCGCCTTCAGCTCTCATTCTCTCACTATAATCCCAAACCCACTTTGCTGGTGCGATGTTCAGTGGTTCACCAGCACATTTCTCATGGTTGAGATTTGGTATGCCCTTCAGATGTAATGTAGAATCTGTCATGCGGTGAGCATTAGAGGATATAAATATTTACTCTCTTCTCCTCCTCGTTGCTTCCTTCAGCTCTGGAGGAACGTAACTTTCCTCCCTGTTAGAAACTGAACTGATCTTTCTCTTTTTCCCCAGAAGGTTTATAACGATGGCTTGGGATGGATGCATGTGTGACATCTGTGCATAAAAGACATCATTTGCATCATTGTGGCCGCACGAGTCAGTAAATGCCAGTAATTTGTAAACAAGAGCATGCATGCGTGTTTCACAGGCCCACAAACATATGTTTAGCTAATGTACTTCTGCATGCATTCCATAATGAACATCATGTGAAAACATGAGTAAATATTGTGTCTAGGTGTGTCTAGGTGGTTGTGTGTTTGCACAGGCGCATTTGTTGGCATATATAAAACATTCACACGTTCATGTATCTGTGTCTCTTTACGCTTTACATTCACCTTCCGTCCTGCCACCATGCTCGTCCCCACCTGTCCCCCAGGCCTGGCTAGAGCCTGTAGCCAGTGCCACCTACAAGCTTGTGTGTAATTAAAGTGTTTGATCCGCCTGCCTCCCCGCTGAGACACACACATTTCCACACGACACGCACACACACCGCTGTTGCCACTGTGATCAATGGCTGTGAGAGACAGGAGCGCGTCGCAGACCGACGGTATCGAGATTGAACAGAGGGAGAGCGGAGAACGAGGGGGAGGAGAGTGGAATGAGGGGAACGAGGGAAAGACAGAGGCAGAAAGAGGGAGAGGGAGAGAGGGAGGATTAGATAGAGAAAGGATATTGAACATGGAGAGCTGGAGTAGGGACGAGGGACAGACACAGAGATGGAAGCGGAGAAAGAGATATAGAGGGTGAGAGAGTGAGTGAGAACAGAATAGGGGAGAAAGAGACAGAGGGAACTACAGAGTCAGGAAGTAAGGCATAGAGTAGTGTAGGGTGGTAACTGACAACAGAGATGCAGACAGTAAAAAGGGGCCTTCACCTTGCTCACCTTCCTCATCCTCATCCCTTCGGCCATCTGATACAGCTGTCATAGCATGTGTTTAATACAGCTATTTTAATCCATTTTGTCCACACATTTCATAGGCTCAGCCTATATTGGTAACTCTACTCACATTCACACTTGTCATATTCAGTATCATCCTATGGACTTTGTCTTCATTTGCATAATTATTCTGTTTCATATCTCTCTTTTTTATTATGTAAGCTTACTAATTGGTTGTTTTGTTTATGTTTGTATAAATTGTAAAGTGTAAATTTTCCTGAGGGAATATTAAAGTCAGAATGTCTAGCCCTGCTGTCTGAAGTGTGTATCAATCACAGATAATGTTTTAGGATTTGAGTTAACTCCCCATTTCCTGAAGGCAGGTAAACGGAGGTCGTATCGAAACACAAGCAGGCGGTAGTTAATGGCTCGGCCTGCTCGGCGGGCGCTGGTGCTACGCAGTGTGAGGCCCCTTTAGGAAAGTGCTCGTGTGTCTGCACTCACCTGTTCCTCCGACTGGGCTGTCACTGCAGCTTTAGCAAATCGGCACCCAAGGATAAAAGGCACACGAGCACTTTAACACGCCCCTCCATCCCCAGCACTGTCTCAGTGGAAGCCTCAGCTGGAGCACACCTCTGATCCAGCCACCACCTCCTCCACCCCCTCCCCCCCCCCCCCCCCCCCCCCCGGCCATGCTGCCCCCGCTCTTTGCTAGCTGACCTTGAGCGCTGGC
This sequence comes from Brachyhypopomus gauderio, assembly GCF_052324685.1. Taxonomy (NCBI): domain Eukaryota; kingdom Metazoa; phylum Chordata; class Actinopteri; order Gymnotiformes; family Hypopomidae; genus Brachyhypopomus; species Brachyhypopomus gauderio. The sequence continues at coordinate 20,317,239 of NC_135217.1, read as the reverse complement.
AAGATCAGAAGCAGACAGCTAAAGGGGAGAGGCCCCATCCATCTTTCCCCCACACGCCTGGCAGCCTCTCTAAACAGACCGAGGGGAATGTTCCTTTGCCTAGGAAGCCTGGGAGCTTTATGGCTCCCCCTGGCTTTCTTTGGCTGAATTACCCGGCACCAATGGACCTGTAGCTGCAACCATTTGTAACTGCAGCTGAGCGGGTTCCAATATGCTAAAGCCTCATATACACTGTATGAATCAACATGCATGAGTGCATCCCATCGTGCGCAAGTGCTATAATTTTTATTTATCATATTCCTTCTTCCTTTTCTTGGTCGTGCTAGCTGCTCACCCCGAGTCCCACTGCTCGTCAACATGATGGTTTCGGACCTGTTTTTTCTTTCCTGTTTGAGCTCCTCCAATCCTTCCCTAACAATCAGCCTCAATTGAATTACACTTTCTGTTCTTCCTTCCTGATCTTGTCTGTCATCCCCCCCTCCACCCCTCCGTGTTACACACCTCTCAGCGAAAACCCTGACACGGCTGTGGCCGCTTCCGCCGACGCTACATTGTAATCAGTTTGCAAATCGATGCGGCGTAAGGGAGAAAGCGTCGTCTAGGGGCTCGGATCTCTCCGTCTTAATCTAACAGACGGCTGAGGCGGCCAGGGCCGTGGAGCGTGCCGTCAGGAGCAGATCTGAGATCTTAGAGGGGCTCTTAATGCAGGATGAGATGGGGGGAGAAAAGGGGAGACGTTTGAGAGAGAGAGAGAGAGAGAGAGAGAGAGAGAGAGAGAGAGAAAGAGAAAGAGAGAGAGAGAGAAAGGGAGAAAGTGTTCTTTGAAAATGAAGCTCTTTGTAAAATCCACTAAAGCTGGAGTGGTTGCAGAATACAAAAGGGCTCATGGTACAGCTGCCTTTGTGTTTGGCTGACAGTAGCAGTGCTCCATGCTACACTGTGGCCAGGAAAGAAACGCTGTACATAACAAAAGTGACCACTTTAACTGTAGAAGGAAGGTTTACCTGTAGTTTACATAACATTTGATACTAATCTGTATATACTTCCAAAATGTAATCTTTAGACATTATAATAGCATACAACAAAAAAACCTCCAAAGTACTTCCTTTTGTTAACTACCAGCACAGGGAAAAGGCCTTTTGATTTTGTTGATAATGATCCCTAGCCTGCATTTCAAGTATTTAGCCAGTACTTTACATGATCAGGCTGAGATATCTATGTCAGTTAAGATCTTCATAGTAGAGAGAGGCCAACATCAGGTCCCAGGTGGGCTGCTGTCCATGGTGCTGATGCTCCAGTGACTCCGGCAGCAGCGAGGTCTGTTATACTGGAGAGAGTGAGTGCCCAGCTCTCTCTCTCTCTCTCTCTCTCTCTCTCTCTCTCTCGCTCTCTGGGCCATGTAGCACGGCTGGGACACCGTTTGCTCCCAGAGGCCCATGTTGTGCAGTTCCTATCCAGCAAGCCTGCCATGGTGAACTGGACACAGCCAGAGGGATCCAGATTTGGGTTGCGGGGTGGGGGGGGGGGGGGGGGGGTCGCTCTAAGTTGCACACAGTAACCACATGGGCCACGGCAACTGCGGTGGGGGCGGGTACAAGCGCAGCAGTGGGGGGGGGGGGGGGGGGGGGGGGGGCAGAGACAGACAGCAGCTGGCGCAGTCAGCTGGAGCCTCCGGGGCTGGCACACTGGCATGGAGGGAGCAGGGTCAAGCTGGCAGGAGGAAGAGGAAGATGAGGAGGAAGATGATGCAGAAGGGGCGGGGCATGGAACCTATAAGTTCCACCTATAAGTTCAGGATACAGCCAGGGAGCTGAGTCAGTGAGTATGTGTGAAAGAGAGAGAGCAAACGCGTCGGGTTTCCTTTCACCCTAGCTCAGCTTTTCATGCACCAAGATCTTAGAAGACTCCTATTTGGGTTCGGAAGGAGAGAAATGGCACAGATTTCGCCACTCGCAAAGCTACAAAGACGGACGTATTCAGCGCCCCACTTCTGGTAATCCTTCCACCGATCAGCGTTGAGTCATCCTGGATGCTGCTATGTGGGTCAGCGGTGGACGGTGCGCAGGAGAGGAACCGTTTTCTTCACGCCGAGGTGCTATAATGGTAACGATGCCCAGAGAAGGCGGCTTGCTGCATTGTTCTCACCGTTGCACGGTCATCGACGCCGCATCAGATCCGTTCCCGTTTGCTTTGAAGAGACTTACATAACAGGATGTAGTGCGTGGCAGTCTACCAGTGAGGAACACAGCAGAGAATGAATGCAAAACACAGAAAGGGCCTGTAATGAGGCCAGGGCCCTTTTGTATATGGCAACAGAGGTGTGTGTGTCGGCTGCGAGACGTTCTTTGTTGTAAAGCTCCGCTTACTGATATGTCGCCGCCTGTGCATAAATCATAGAGCTTTATTTGCATCCTTATAAAGCTGTTCATTAGTCTTTCCAGCTTTCCTTTCGACGTTCAGTGCTCCTTTAAGTATATTTAGTAGCATGAATCATTCTTCGATGCCTTGCATTTCCCTTAGGTACAAGACAGACACTTAAGACCTGAGGTAAAAGTCACATGGTTTGGTATATACTGCACCATGTCACTGAACATGCTTGTATGCTAAAGATTATGCATATGTGAATGTAAATGGAGGACTTGGGCCAAAGACTGCTGAGGTCAGACTGCATGTCAGGGAGAGAGAGAGAGGTGAGAGAGAGAGAGAGAGAGAGAGAGAGAGAGAGAGACAGAGAGAGACAGAGAGAGAGAGAGAGACAGAGAGAGGGGGGGGGGGAGACAGTCAGAGGACAGTGAAATTCCAGGATTTAATTTGTTATTAATCTTAGGACAAATTAAGCAGTAACTACTATGAATTATTCAGGAAATACACTGAAATTAATATGAATGGTGTGAAGTTTCAAGGGAGATGAATGAATGGTGACTGAACCCAGCAGTGTGGCTGTGGGATGGGATGGGTTAAAACACAGCATGCATGGCGTGGCAGCCCATTTTGCATCTGAAGCTCTGCGGAAGGTTATTTCCGCAGCTACTGCGGCAAGGAGCCACACGGCACGCTTCACCCGGGGAGAAATGATGTAGTCAGCAGGACTGCTCTCCGGGGAACGCCCCCACGCTATCAGAGCACCCGCCCTGGCCTCGTGGGACGTCACGAATCACGGCAGGTGTAGCACGCAGACATCCCGCCGGGTTCTCTCGATTCATTACACAGTCTGAGCTTCAACCGGCTGGTCTGACTGAGCAGTAATGAAATAACAGTGGGGGAAGTGGGTGGGTGAGTGGGCGTGCAGCCCCAGAGATGGGGGCAAAACACATCTGCATGTTGTAAAAGCAATCGCTATCAATCACGCCACTGCACCGTATGTAAGGTGGTTCCTGTATTTGCATATTCCATTCATCTCGAGTGGGCCACGTGATTGATCCGGTGCGACAAATGTTGAACGTCAAATGTGAATAGTATGTGAACAGGTTGGAAATACAGAGGTGCGCCGTGAGGACTGCAACTCACGACATTCCAAGAGGTGTGAAGGAGTCTCTCTTCAATACACGACTTGAATCCTTGTATAGGCTGTGTGTTTGCATCTTGCACTGTGACAAGGGTTTTCTAGGCACAATGGACCATAAAAACACAGGCCATTTCATTTTTTATAATGCCAAATCAATGAAACATTGTGAAATTTGCTGGAAATTAACAATTTGTAACAAAACACAGGCTTATCAGTGTTTATCACTGTGTCTCTGGTAACAAGGAATATCGATACCATTTACAGTGTCGCCCCACACTTGTGGACAACAACAACATCCATGCCAAAAAAAATGGAAGAATGTCAACAGCAAGAAGTTCATACATCTGAAAATCACAGCAGGCCATTGTCCACTGAGTCGGAACCACAGAATCATGCTCTAGCCGTTTCGGAATCTTCCTGAGTAAATGTCCATTAACTCGCCCAGAGCGAAATGTGACGCACGTGCACCCACTGTAAGCGCGAGCCTTGGCATAACGGTATGGTCAACTACGCCCAGGGCAATAGTCTAAATATCAGATGCTATGATTTATGTGCATAAACCACATGCAATGTGCAAAATTATGCATGAGAACACAGGACGCATTTCATCCAGGAGCGCCTGCAGAGACTCTCCGCTGCTATAGCGGCACGAAAGCGGGCGCTATCTCTGCGACTCCTGTCCACGACACTGAATTCAATTGTGGGCAGAATATCGGGGTGGACGAGGGAGTCTGATGGCACGGACCAGCCGCGGACGTTACAATATTTACACCCTGGTGATATCTTGGCACGAAGAGAGAAGGCGCGCGTGCACGAGTGAGAGACAGAGGAGACGGCCCACAAAATAAATTCACACGGCAGATATGGCCACGGTTTATTCTGGAATTAAGTAGACTGCAAAAGCCTCCGAAATTTTCAGCCACCGAAACAGAGATAAGACTTAGCATACAAATGAAACCGATGGGGTGTGTCTGTCTGGGATTCGAAAACAGGGCGAGCGTATGGAAGAGCGGGTCTTTTTTGATCTGGTGAAGTCTGAATAAGTATTAGGTTAGCTTTTGGTGGTGAACAGAACTCAGGCTTTCTGAAGGCACAGTGCCTCAGTGAGGGGAAAGTGTACCTGCAGGCCTGCACAGCTGTATGTTCCAAAGGAACTTCAAATAGACGTCGGAATATTAAATGTGATAACGACAGCAGGAGGTTTTGACCTGAAGCGGTCTCTGGGTACGTTTCGGTGAGATAGCGGGATACACTGCAGCACAGACCGTTAAAAATCGTCACTAAATGTCTTGCTTTCACAACACCTGACGTGTAACTGAACGATAAAACCATCGCTTTTGCCCAAAGCCACAAATTACCTTCGTTTATGTATTCTTTCATTAATTTGTTTGTTCGTATATTAATTGATTAATCATCTTGCATGTAGAAAAAGTGGTGCTGTATGGCGCCCATTCGACACCATTTCACAATGGGCCGACACCGTTTTGACAATCAGCGGAGGTACACGAATGAGATGAATTGAGGAGGCGAAGGAGAAAGAAACACTCCCTCGTACTAATTTATACTAACGACTCCAGATGCTGCCCGGAGCCAACAGAAGGAACGGCCGGGCGTCCTGTTTGTGTTGCAGGTGTGCTTTCGTTTACAGCCCTCATCTATTCTCCTTAGGACTTTCAGGAAGTGTATCGACTTACACAAGGTGGGCCACGCGATTTTACCTCGGTGCTGATTTAAATGCAAATGCTAAAAGGTGATAGATGAAGAGGCCGTTAATGTAAGAGAAGAGGAGAGTGGTTTCAGAGAAAACCATTTAGGCCTACGCCTTATATGCATATGCCGGTATCTGCATATGAGCGGTCTTTTAGTTTGTAGGTTAAGAGCAGTAACCTATATGCGTTGGTAGGAACTGAACCAACACCTGCATCCCTGGAATTGTATGTGGCTCACCCTTGAGACTGTATATGTCCACATAGCATAAAAACATCAGACGGCAAATTGTATAAAACAAGTTTATTTTAAAAAAACATTATTAAAAACAACTTACAAATCCTTCAAAAATCTCAGATGTAATATAGTAGCTGTGTAAAAGATATGTAAATACATATAAAAAGTTAATGCAGCCTAGAAAACAGTTAAACAATTGAAACGTAGAACAAACCATCAGTTTGAAATGTTTTGCACTACGAGGTGTGCAGGTGTATTCATTGGTAACAGCTGTAACTTTACATTCAGTCTAATGCTGTCAGTACGCCCGCGCATATTATTCATAATAACATAAGCTTCACTTGACAGCCATGAGCAAACTCTTGCAGCTTAATTTAGGACAGCGCCAACAATATAAACATAACTTTGAAATCACTTAGTACGTGATCATTGTCTGTGAGTAATTAAACTACTGTCTCTACGCAATACCTTTGCTAAACAGCAGGTTTCTTCGGTAAAGTATGGATGGTTTGCCGCCTGCTATCGCAGGAGCAGTCAGCAATCAGATGTATATCACGGAACCCATTTAGCAGATCCACGCAGCAGGTTGGTTGGAAGGAGATCGGTCCGGTAGGACAAATAAATTAATGTCTCTAGATGGTCTTCCCATGAAATGTGGGAATATATGAAGTTGGTCCACATTAGAATCTGCAGCAGAATCCACATCCTTTATTCCGACAGCATTTGCAGCAGAATCGGCACAGGGAGAGATTACTGGTCCGCTTTGTTCTGAACAGCACCTGGAAAGGTCGAAGTTATTAATCTCTCGTTACCATTAAAACTTATTTAGCTATACTTTCTTGTGTAGAGATTAACCTACAAATAAAGTTTTCGGAAGAGTTCGTTTCACACAGTAAGTCACAGTAAGACTAAATGATAAGACAGGTAGCTCCATACCTCAGGACTGGTCTCCACAGCTGAAAACGCGGAGCCCTGCACCTCCTGGTGAGGGTCTTCACTTTCCATCTGCTCCTCGACACGAGGCTGAGGGTGACGGACATGTTAGGAGAAGTGCTTACGACTGGCAAAATTGCGTTCACATCAAGTTCTTAATAAAGTGTTTTTGGTAAGATATTGAGCTAAAGGAAACTTACCTCAGACTCAGAGAAGGGAAGAGATGAACCCTGAAAGATGCAAACGCAAGCAATGATGACTGTGACAGCAAATGCAAAGCATATGGACCTCATTTTCTCCAGTTCTTTGGCGGATAGCCTAGCAGATGTTCTTTAAAAGTCGTCTGATGAAAACGCAGAACTGATAATATTTCAATTTTCCAATGTTTTTCTGTCAGAATGTCATTCAATATAGCTGAAGAAAAAACCTGTTTCGGATTTTTTAGTGACACCTTATTCTTCTGAATCCTGCATGCAAACAGCGTGCCGCACGCGCATTTATGTCCACTTTGAGCGGCTTCCACGCCCCCTTGAACTTACCTAACCTGTTCCCGCCAGCTATTACTCAACAGCTCGGGAATTTCTCTTTCCATATAGCCACATTGAATTTACACATCTAAATATTTTAAATATTGCATAAGTTATTGCAGTAAAGTTTTACTTTACTGGAATATTGCATATTTGCATATTTGTGCCATCTAACCAGAAAAAGACGCTTACAAGTAGATAAGGCATTATCAAAATAAACAAATCTTGACAAACTAGACACATCACTAGGAAATTACAATGCCAAATGCAAGAAACAAGCACAGTTTTGGGAGAGGGCAAGACGCACAAACTGAACTTACAAATTATTTTTAGATTCATTAAAAACTCAAATATTACCATATTATCCCTGTTTTCAAATGAATAATCTGTGTTGCACATGTTCATACGACTCAAATAGGGAAAATCTGGAATGTATGTGTTAGTACTTTGCATTAAAATCTATTTCCAACAAATCAACCAAACAAAACAACATAAATTTGGCTGCATTATGAAACAAACAAAATTACAATGTGATTTTAAACTGAGCAATCTAAGGCATTAGGATCTTTATGTGTCTAGACATCAGGCACTGATATAGTCTGGACAACAATACAGTACAATATACAATGAATAAATATATACTTAAGAATGTAAATAAACATATACTGAAGTCAAAGTTCAAATGTTCATTAATGTGTTTACACAGAATTAAGTGAATAATCATCATATCAGATTAATATGAATGAAGCTCCAGTCTGGAGGCAACGTTACCCGTCAGTCTCATTGGCTGATAACCTTTTGCCAGTAGAGATTGACTTTGAGAAGCTGACAGGTCAGAGTCAATAAATATAACCATGAATGACTTCTTGTTGGATTTGACATATGATATTGAGTCACAGACAAAATGAACATCAGATGAACCTGTGGTATATATTTCATTATGTCGATGGTGTCAAAATTGCACGCTCATTCAGAAACGGTTCTAATGGCAGAGTGGCCATGCACTATGGAAGGGTAATTTCCTGATGAAAGCTGTTAGTGGTCATTGCTCTAAGCTGTTTCTGTCTGCCGTATTGCCTCAGTATGTCTGACTTCAGCTCAGACTGAAATGAACCTGGGCTTCATAAGCTATTTTATTAGTCTGACTGCTCTGTACATGCTGTGATGACAGAGAAACTTATCGAGAGAGACATAACAATGTGTTAGAGAGAGACATAACAATGTGTTTTTATAGGACTGAACTGCTAGCATGAAAGCACTGATCAGTAGCCATAACCTGACTTATGGGCAGCTTTGTGGAGATCACCAATACAGACAGGTTAATAAATACCATGATTTTACTGATATTTTTATGTTGTTGTAGTGAATAAACTGACTGTATATGTGTGTCCACGTTTCTGTAAGTGTATATTTTCTGTATACATTTGTAAAGTTGTGATTCTCTGTGTGTGTGTGCGTGTGTCTTTCTGTGGACATGTGTGTTTGTGTGTGTGTGTCCCAGCACATGGACGCCAACACTATCAGAGAGGATCTTCTGGTCAAACAGATGCTGGCTCCAGTAGGACATACACGTCACTCTGCCAGGCGCCACTCTTGGGCCAATGACCTGTCTTTATCTATGTTCACCCACTACTGCTCGTACAAGCATTCCTCATCTATAAATGGTCCCTGAAGGTTCATTCTCAGTTCCCTTCTGTTTGTAGTCTGACGTCTCTTGATCCTCAAAGTAAAATGTGCTGCCATGTCGCAATACCAGATTGGCAATACTTGAACCCCAACATAACATGTTCTTACGAAGCAATATCTGTTTCGTCTTGTAAAATGTTGTTTCTTCTAATAAATCTACATCCGTCAATGTAACATCCTTTTCCAGGTGCAGACAGACTGAATAAAACTGAAATGCAGCATAGGTCGTAGTCATATTTATGCTTTATTGATCACTAAGAAAGGAGGCCAGGATGATCTTCACATGTATGGCATTCAACAGGAGGATAAAAGCACAAAGCAAAAAGCCTTAAATAATAGTAGACACTCCGTTTTCACACCAGCCTCTACACTCTGACTAGAACAGAAGGTAAGTGCTAACCCTCTTCTTGGTCAGAGGGCCAATCACCTTGCCAATCAGCCAACTCTGATCCAGGCCTTAGGACTTATCCCAACCAACCAACCCTCTCCTGAGCATGGGCCAATCAATAAAACCTCAAACTCCGTGAACAACCAACAAACCAGCCTTGTTCCAAACCCTTAGACTCAGCAATCTTGCAGACTTTCTCCAACTCTACAGGGCTAATGAGAATCCTGGAGTCCTCAGTTTTGGGTGTACCAGGCCGCAGGACGTGTCCTGGCACCGGCTAGTCACTCCTACCGCTCTCCATCAGTGTGTGCGATGGTGGTTTGCTTGCTCCCCACTTGTGTATGCCTGCTGCGTGGTGCTGTGCTCCCTGGGGCGCATCACTTCCTGTTCCAATCCACTTGCCTGTTCGGTAAGGTGAGAATGTGCCCTTTTGTTGCGGACAGGGGAAGGAGGGACGGTGCTGTGTAGTGATCACTGGAGACGGTCAGTAGTGTCTGAGCCGATGAGCGGTGTCTGTGAATAAAGGTGCAGACCAGCAGGAATAAATAAAAGCAACAAACTGGTGTTGGTGGAAGACATCTGTGTTCTCAGAGCCGCCATGCTGCTGCTCATCCAAAGAAGTCTATGGCAAAAAACGAAGACGTTAGCAACAGGGGCTTTTGTAGTGTTTAAACTTAGAGTTAGTTTGAACTTAACGAAGACGTTAGCAACAGGGGCGTTTGTAGTGTTTAAACTTAGAGTTAGTTTGAACTTAATTCTGGTGAATACAACAGGAAAGTGTAGCAATTTGGCAGATTTTGTTGGCCCAAACTAGCAGTAGGCTACATTCACGAGTCCTTGAAAGGACTTTTTATTTTAAACTGAAAAAGGTTCTTTTGGTGAACAATGCGAGGGCAAATGATTCCACGGAAATTAAAATTGGACATTAGAAATTTTATTTAGTTATTAAAGTATTGGAGGGAAAATAAGGATTATCTTACCAAATTTCCACCTTCTTTCACTATTCAAAAATAAAGCCCTGCTTGGTTTACTGATCGTCTTATTCATTTTTTCAGAAGCTTCCTCATGGCTAGTAGTTAAACACTGGAAAAGCTGTCAGATTAACAGTGGCCTATCTTTAATTACTCTTAATGGTTTCTTATAGTTGCAGAATAAAATATCTGTTCAGGGTCTTATCATTTCCACAAAACATTAATTAAAAAAATGCAGATAAGATACAATTTCTTTTTTCCCCCTTTGTTGTTCTTTTCAGACTGGAAGCGCTACTTACACATTCACCTTATCCAGGTGAACCCACAACGGGGAAGGAAAATCCCCGAGCCAGTGGCAGTAACTGTGGTGATAAAACAGTAGCGAGACTCTCCGGTTTAAAGGCCCAGGGGAGGGGAGCTTGGGTTCAGAGATCAGTCAAACAGCACAAGGGACTCACAGACGCCAGGCTGCCTGCACATGTGTGTGTGTGGGTCGTGTGCCTGTGTGTGCGCGTCTGTCTGGCGCTTGACGGATGTGTCAGAACAGCAACAGGAGGAAAACAGGTTTGGGAGTCAAGGTGAAGGTGAGGCGTCGGTGAGTCGATCGCAGACCACGCGACGCTGCGAAACACAGGGCGACGGAGGGACGTACGCGGGACGAGAGGCAGATGGGCACGTCAAATTCAAACAGCGATGGATGAGACCGGACACAGTCACGAAGTACAAACGTACACCAGCCATGCAGCCATTTAGCCAGGCTATCAGAGCACCTGCCTGGGAGGTGACGGGACAGCTGTGGGTTACTGCTGCTCCAGTTAGCTCACAGTAAAAACACACATCTCCCACCAGGAACTGCATAAAGATCATTTAGGAGAGATTCATGTGCAATTCATTTCCTGAGAAAGGGACAGTAAATAATATTTGCTAAAGCCAAGATTTTTTCCTAATACTTTTTTAACAAGATGGTTCGAGGAAGAAAAAAAGCCGTAACTCCAGCCTCATCTCCAATACAAGTGCAAGCGAGAAGCTAAAGCTCATTAAAGTCACAGTGGATAAATTAATGTGGCAAATCATGTATTGTTAACATATCTTGTGCAAGTGCAATCAATGAGCTGTCACTGCACAGGTGCACTGACGAGGATGTGTTGAAGAAATACACTGGGGCCTGCAAAGCACACCTTTCTTGAAAAAGCCATTTATTCTGGAAATAAAGCTGCCCCAGCATAAACTGTTCCACCATGACCTATAATGCTATAGTGATCTTTATTATTGCTGGAGGAAGCATTTCAGAAAGCACCTTGTAAAGTCATGAAAGCTGAATGAGTGATAAATTAATTAACAAAGTTGTACGCCACTCGAATGCTAAAAGTCTTCACTGTTAACATGGTTACAAGGCTGTGCTCATGAGGAACGAAAGAGCTGACACATTAAAATAATCTGCTTGGAGGGGATTTTTTTCCAACAGAATTTGTACTAGTGAACATGGCAAGCCATTATCAAGCAAATTTTCTTTCATTTTTCACATATTTACTTAGAAAACCAAAGCATTTTCAGAATTAGAGTCATTCTCAACTAATAATCTGCTTGCTTGTTCTTATTTTTGCACTCCCTGAAATTTTAAAGAGGTTCATAGTTCAAAAGTTCAAAACAGAACTTTTTTTTTGCTTTTTCGCTACCAAGAACAACTGTGATTGGTTAAATGCTCACAGCCACTGAGAAATTGAAAATATTTGCATCAGCAACAAAACAAAAACAACAAAAAACACAATGTAAATAAAATAAATACTTAAAAAAAAAAAAAAATCCCATATTGTGCAAATACCCTAAAACGTCCTACTTTAACCTGTACCAGCACACGTAAGGCAGGCATGTCTCAAATGTGTTCTGCTGTTGTAAACTTAATTATGAATTTATTTTTCAGTTGGGAGGGTTCACAGGAAAAAATGCAGTGCGTCTTCATCCTATTAAGCTGAGCAAATGGTCTCCACTGCTCTGCTGTGGGCGAGTATTTCACCGAAGACGTGGTGTTCCTCAGAAGACGAGGTGTGATAAAAAAGCAAGAAGAATCCCACTGGGCTCCATCTCCATCAGCGCAGCTCCCTTCCAGATGGCCGTGCCTAGGTGTGGTGGCTCTGGTGAACGCCACTTTTACTTCTTAAAACAAGCAAGATGTCAGTGCAGGTTATCTTCTTTTTTTCTTAACTTTCTTTGCTCCTGACAGGATTTTTATGAAACTAAGTGAGAAACGTAAATCGACTAAATTTACTCAAACTTTAATTTAATTGACTTAAAAGTGAGAAAACTAAACTATGATAAAAAATGCAAGCCAGAACAAACAAGAAAATAAATGAATACATGGAACAATACATTCCATTGTCACAATCTATCAGCTGATGTGTTAGAAGACTGGATGGGTCAGGTAGGCTCCTCTGGAGGAGACCCCCCCTTCTCTTAGCCCTAGTACAGTCAGGTGGGCTGCAGTTGCCTTGTGGGTAATATGGCAGATGTCTGTATCCAGCCACTCTGTGAGAGTTCCTGACTCCGCCTACGCCTACATGTAGACCCGGCGAAATCTTGCACAGAAGAAGGCAAACACGCCTTCCATTTCATCAGACAGCTGCAGCCTCTCTCCATTTTCAGCTCGGGAAGGAACAGGTGACGTCGGGTCATGCTCCGGGTTCAGTGGGCCGCAGTGTCCCGGACGCCTGCGGTCCCGCAGTGCCGCACCTGTGCACGAAGCATGGCGTTCTCTTTCTGTAGTTCCTCCACCTGAAAGCAGCAGCCGAGACTTTGAAGCTCGTGATCACAGGGAAACCGCTGTGCAACAGGTGAGCCCGTCGTCAGCGTGGCAGGTGGTAGGGGGCCAGGCAGTACTGTAACACTTTTCAATGGCTCTTAAGAAGCAATTCCATTAATCACCAACTTTGCAATTCACAGATCTTTTGGATCATGTCTAGATATTTCTGCTGAGATCAGGGAATCTTTTTACTGAATCTGATTAGTGAAACCCTTCAAGTATGTGTTTCTTTGAGTGTCTCCATGTTGTAGGTTCGTTACTTTGACACAGATGCAGATATACCTGTTGTCGAAGGATCTCGTTGTCCAGTTGAACTCTCGTCACCTCTCTAAGGCGTTCCTGAAGGGTGTGGTTATTGTGCCGTAGCTCTTCGATATAATCGCACGCCTTTGACAGGATCCCCCCTTTGCTCTGACACAAACACAGAACAGGTGACGAGCTCCAGTTATGTGCGGCTGGTTTGTTTTGCCGGTGAAGATTTTGACAAAAATCTGGCAAAAAAGCTGTGTTAGCAGTGCACACGTCTTGGTCTTCTTGGTAAATGTATTTGGTAATGGCAGCGTGTCTGGTAATGATGAACTCAGTATAGGTGATGACAACACAAACCATGAATGACAGTATCCAATGGCACAAAAAGGTGGCATACCCAGAAGGACAGCGCATCCTCATTATATGAGCACATACTCATGATGACAGCAGGCGCTGGTAACCACAGCGCGTAAAACTAGGTTAATGTTTGGTGCTCGTGTTCATCGCTGCAGGTGCAGCTCACCCCTCCTGTCTTCATGCTGTCCAGACTGCAGTCGGGAATGATTGTAGACAGCGTCACGATCCAGTTGTTGATCTTGTCTCTCCTGCGCCTCTCCACTGCAGGCAACATCATAAACATTGCAAACACAATAACAGCAAAAAAATGGGCTAAACCGGCCACTGGCAAATACCTCAATCAAAAGCCACCAAAACACTCGTCAATTCACATCGCCCTCTAGTGGAAGACTGTCTGCACTGCCATCTGAGACTCCAAAAAGCATTTTACTCCCTTGATGTTTTCAGAATGAACACATATTTAGCATGACCTCGTTTCTCAGACGCCTCGGATCTGAGGACGGGAGTGCTTCCCGTGCCATGTGCTCACCTTCGTTGTGTTGTGCCCTCCTCCGCTCGTCTCTTGGGGGGCGTGGCCCGTCCACCTTCCTGCACCGGCACAGAGAGGCGATAGAAAAGTCTGCCGTTCACTACCATCCGACACTTTGACCTCATATTCATAGTAGCGCATGTCTGTTTGACTACAGCAGAGCATATAGGCCTGAGCCAGCCGCCCCTCTGCAGTGACACGGCGGCGCTCACGGACCCAACCGGGGGCTTTAGAAAAGGCCTGTGCTCTGTTCTGAACCGGTGGGGTATTTGTTTTGAAGGAGCAGTTGATCTGAGGGCTTCTTGGAGCAATCTCCCGGTCATCTGTAGACGGCATGCATACGCAGTGCGGGCACACAGCATGACAGTCTTGATGCCGGCTTCGTCGGGCCAGCCAAGGCTCAGCCAGACGGTCTGGAGTGACGCAGAGCACAGCCAGCGTGTCACGGCCATCCGGCCGACGCCAAACCCCGCCCTCCTGTAAACGCCGGCACAGCAAGCCCCATGCAGTCGGAGAAGACCAATCTCCTCAGGTGCGTCCTCTTCCCAGAGGTTTACTTTTAATGAAGCTACAGTTCTGGAGGGTGTGGCAGACGTGTATGTGTGTGTGTGTGTAGGGGGGGGAGATGGAGATGAAGATGAAGGGTTGGAGGACAGGTCACACACAGAAAGGCAAGTCAACGCTTTTCATAGCACCCTGGCCAAAACAGAGCAGGGCAGGTTAGGACTTCAATAATGCTCTGGATATTACAGTCACACCCTAATATCCACAGGGTAAAAGAAAAAGTAAATAACAAAAAGGAATTCAGTATAAATAAAGGGAAAGCCAGGATGTAGACCAACACAGAGAGATTAAAATCATTATGTCAGATACTGGGTAAAACCAGCTGTCATGGACCCAGAGGAAACACACTGTAGTAATGGGGGTAAAGACACAAGGAACAATTTAATTAAAAATCACACTTTCAGATAAAACACAGCGGTGTGTTCTCTCTAAATAAACATGTAGCACATCAGAATAATTCTCTCTCAGCATATCAATGCCAGGCAAGCAAGGCAAAAATTAAAAATGATTTTCCAGTGAAAGTTTTCCTTTAATGATAACAGAGAGGTGCTGTGCTCTGAGCTGCACACAGACTGGCTGAGCTGATCTATTAGGCATGAGGGAGCGGCCCCGTCTTCTCACCCGCTTAAAACTTCATGTCACGGTGTATCACGAGCGTTGCTGCATGCAGTGAGAAAAAAGGCTTTCACTGAGCTTCTAATTAACCAATGAGTGCTATGCCTTAAGCTAAATATAAAGTCTGGTCAGATGTTCACTTGTTAGAAATGGAGACCAAATGTCAGGCTAATGTACTGGGAAGCCTAACTGGTTGCCATAATGTTTGGCTGTTCGCATCAGTATTATTTTAGGTAATGGAGTTTTAGCATGTATCGCCGTATTGCGACATTCGTGACAGAGGCCAGCCGTCTCACTCCAGACATTCGCTAATTATAACCAATACAGATAATTTAGATAAACATGAAAGACCTTCCGTTGTACTTTGGTTTGTTTGTTAAGTATTTATTTTTACTTCAATGTGATATAGCTGAAAGAGTACAAAAGAAAAAAAAAGCCAATTTACATGAAACATTTCTTTTACAAAGCTTTCATGTGTAAAATCAAAGACTGTAGCCCATCTGTAGCCGTGGCCCCACTCTTAATCAGCTTCTGACCACTGGGACGCTGTTGGCTGGGAGTTTTGGGATAGAGGGCCACTCTCTCCGCAGTGACATGTTCACATGGAAAGACTTCAGCAGTGCAGCTGTGTCTGGTACACTCATGCAAATACAACGTCGTTCCACTAACATGCCATTGGTCACTGGTGTATTGCAAATGGTCCACTGTCCAAAAACCACTGGGCCAGCAGATACCCTGTAGCTACAAACCCACTAGCAGCAAATAGAGGGTGACTGACACACTGCCCACAACAACCGTCTGTAATTGTACAAAACTGTAAACTGCATCTACGAGAGGTTTAACTAATCAAGTGTCTAGCACAATCAAAATCTACCTGTAATCCTCATTGATAAGGGAAAAGTATCCAAGCAATATAAGACCATGTAACATGTGAAACGTTTCCTTGATCTCCGCAGAAGTCATATTAAGCATGTATGCATCTGGCATCATTTTGAGGACTCCTTCCTTTTACATTGTGAAAGTAGCACCTTAAAACAAAGCACAGCCAAGCACAGCTGTTACAGCTCATCTATGTCATGTGATATGGTCACAGTTATGTCATGTGATATGGTCACAGTTATGTCATGTGATATGGTCAGAGCATAACAAGCACTCCTTCCTCAGCTCTGCAGAGGGAGAAGCAGAATACAGCCAGGACGGGTGTAGCGCGCACCCACCCGATCGCTCACTCACCCACCCACAAAGAAGCCAGGTGCTTCCAAAAAAAGATGTGAGCTCCCTGACAAAAGATTTCCAAGATCTGCCGTATGTGGCTGGGGATCACATGACACGGTCATTCCATCATTGCATTTGGGAAAGAGAAATGAAGCTTATGAGCACGAAGCTTGTAGCTGCTACTCACAGTGGGTGAGGGGGAGTGTGTGGTCCTAGGAGATGTGGAGCAGGCACCTGCAGAACATCAGGAGTTGTCATCATCACATAGAACTGACCTGAGAGAGAGAGAGAGAGGGAGGGGGGGGGACTTATCCATTGTTTTGGGCTGGCCAGGCTATGCGCTTTAAGTGTTCATCAATCTCAGGCCATGGACCCCCTATCTAAAGCGATAACAGCGCTGGTTCTGGAATTAGAGGCTCCAGTATTCCTAAAGTGGCAGAGCACTGCTCTTCTCTAAACACGTCCTGAGAGCAACATGTGGCATCAAAGCTGCCTGAGTCATCAGTATTTATAAACAGATCTCTTGCACACGTATGAATCAATGCTTGTGGGTGGCATGGCGAGTCCTCGGTGTGAGAAGGTGGTTTGTACGTGTGTGGTTGGTGCACTCTGACCCCCACCTGTGTGTGGGAGTGAAGGGTCGCTAGGCTGCATAGACACGCCTGTGGCTGCCATGTTGGTTACAGCGGCTGCTGGGATGTAGGCAACCGGCTCTGAGCCACAACCGCCTCCATTACTGTATGGGCTCTGAATCACATCCTGCAGACACACACACACACACACACACACACACAAACACACACAGACTGACTACATATTCACAAACACAACTGGGCCAGCATGCAATAAGGTATATGTTTTGGAGGTCTGTTCCTGATGACACGTAGTGTATGCATATTCAGCGGCTATATCGGCACCTCTCAGATTTGCCAATGCAGGTCCTGAGCACCAGGGGTTTGCAGCAGTACATACATCAGCTCTTAGATGAACAGTCTAGCCTCAAAGTCACGCTCACTAAAATGTGTCTGTAAATTGGGTATTATCTTATGGAATCTCCTGACTCCACTGAGGGTCAGTCCAAGGGGATCTGTTTCATTGTCCCACACCATTAATATGTAGCCCTATTTGTTAAAGAGCAGGGGGTCTTTATTGAAATCAGATGGTTGGAAGAAAAGCTGAAAACACCGTGGCCTTTCATAAGTATCAGAACAATGAGAAAACATGGCCAGTAACTCTAGAGCTGTGTTGAAGGAAAGCTGGGATATTCATTGACACTCTACCTGTGGAGGGGAAACCACGCCCACTCCTCCACTCCCTGCCTCTCCACCCACCAATGGCTGGTCAGTAACCTGGACAACTCGATAAGTCACCTGAGAGAAATGGAAAGGCGACCTTCAGGGCATCATCTTCAGAACGAGGGGGTTTGTCTAGGTCAGAGACTTCAGGTTAGTCATTTCACTTTCTGATCGCTGTGTTCTAATATCCACATTAATAATAATATTATTAATAATATTATTATTATTATTATTATTATTATTAACACTTTGGAACTCTCTCCCGCCATCACTCCGTCTCTCTTCATCTCTCAATTCATTCAAAACACAGCTAAAAACTCACCTGTTTTCTCAATATTTTCACCTAAACTCTTCATCCTAGCACGGCTTCAATTTATTTAATCTGTTGTATTGGTGTTGCCTGTTTTGTGTTTTTTATTTATTTATTTATTTATATATATATATTTTTTTGTATTGTTTGTTAGTTTGCGTATTTTGGTTTTTGCATCTGGAAAGCGTCCTTGAGCATCTTGAAAGGCGCTATACAAATGGAACTTATTATTATTATTATTATTATATAACCAATTAATTAAAAGTAATAATGATCTTGAACAAGAATGACAAAAACGAAGACAAATCTTGGATTAAACTCAATTCAAATGTTTTTTTTATCTTGTTTGGAAGACCCCATCTCCATCTTGCTGTTTACATGAAGATTTACTGAGTCGTTATCATCAAAATGAGCTAACATGCAGAGAAGACCCCACAAATTAATGGAGAAGTTAACATTACAAAGCTTCTCCTGAGATGAGCAACATGCACAACATTCACTGTCATCATTTCTTAACCGTGTTCATGCAGAAAGTTGGGCATGATCTAATATAGCCCATAAACAGCACTAGCTGTTCACTAAAATGAACAAGTAAATGTCCCACAATAGTCCACCCCGCCCCCCCCCCCACACACACACACACATACACACACAGATCTACCAACATATGACTCCCCTTCTGACTGACATGTGACTTGGGCTCAGTGCCAATCCCAGTGAGGAACAGGGTCACATGATCTGTCTTACCATCAGTGCTGATAGGAAACAATACGCTCAAAAGAGAAAAAAGCGACTACATCTTTCAGCATCTTACAGATATGTAATATCTACAATATGTAATCAGCAGCACTTATAAGTAAATTACAAGCTCAAGTTACTTGATAACTTCAAATACTTACATTTTAAATTTAATTTAAAATTTAAATTTAAACTTAGCAGATACTTGTAAAGTGAAACTACACTTTACACTTTCATTTGATTTCCAGTGGGGGTGTCTATACTACATTAATAATACAACAAATAATAATTAAAAATATTTATAGTCACAATACATACAGTAACATAAGCTTCATAAATCTTTCTGATCTTCTCAATGTTTTTCATTCCTATAGTATAACTAACATCTGCTCATTCATTGAGGATTGAAGATGAAAGCCCACCTGTGCTCTGCTGCTGTCTGGGCAAAACTGATACTGGATGTTATGGTCCACAAGAGATGAAGTGTGTGGAACACCCGCTATGACAACCGCAGCTGCTTGGCCTCCTGTTGAGCTGACTCCTTTACAAGGAGGAAGAGATTACCAACAGGTGATCAGAGAATGATGCATGGAGCAGCTCTAAACACGCTACTGAACTCATTGCAAACAGTGAGAATCCTAAATTGTGCAAACGGTGAGTACGCTGAACCGTGGTACTGCTGACCAGTACCTTCACATCTTTGTTCGATATCCACTTCTTGCTTTTGCCTGGAAACCAAACATAAAATTATCATCGTTACAAAATAACTGAACGTGTTCTGTTGCAGTAAAAGTTACATATTTATCGACCCGTGAAAATAAAGACAACAAAAAAGGGTATTTCAGCACGGAATGTAAGTATTTTATGTATATTCCACACTGCTAAAACTCCTCAAACAAGAGTAACAGCGTGGAATTAACGCATAAGATTTAGCGCTTCCGATCTGACAAGAAATTGCCCATAGGACATGGACGCTCTGAGGGTGTTTACCTGGATGAAGTCTCCAGATTCTGCTCTACAACGTCCATCTGCGTTCAACTTCAGGACCGCGTTAATGGGACAGTGACATCTGGATGTGTTGATCACGGGAACAAACACTCAAGTCATGTGAAACGCCTTTAGCCACGTGGTTTCTCACAACTCAACTAGAAAACGTGTCGCTCTTAGTACGAACTGCTCGTTTTTAACTTTACATATTACCCGACTAAACTAACTGACGAATTAGGCGATTAGATGGTTTTCAGTATACGATCTTTTCAGTATAAATGTGGCGTGAGGATCTATTGTAAATGCTGCACTGTACGGTTGTGTTTTCATGTGAATTATGTGCGAGAAAGTCGTACAAACTGAAGCGCCTTTTATGCAATCGGACTTTTATGTCCTGATGCTGTATGTCGTCTGCTTATGAAGCATGTGCTATTGACAATTCTTTACTTTAAAATGTTTTCACATTACATAAATTTGACATGCAAGCCTGAGGAATTTTATCGATATTCTTGGCAAAATGCCCGTTGTCTGTGCGTGGCGCTTGGAGGTTGTAATACATTTATGTATTGATTTTTGGAGACTGGCGGTAAAACGTATACTCGAATGTTTTCTACTTGTTTTTTGTTTTGTGTTTTGTGGTCTTTAATGCTTACGCATTCCTATATATATAAAATCTAACGCAAGCCTTTATATGTCAATGCACTAAACATTACATTTTCTTTTTGATAACTGAATTCATAATGCTCGTATATGCCAACACATTATGTACTAAGAGAACTTGCGTTTTAACGTAAGGTGTTACCATATGTTATACCACAAAGACCCCGCAAGTAACTCGCTGGTTTCGGAAACCTTTGACCTAGTTATAAGAAATGGAACCTGAAATTGAGTCTTGTTTTATTCGGACCGCAATTTTGGGAACACATGCAACACACGATTGGTCCCAGCCAGAGGCGTGGTCTCACCGGCTCCGGTCTCAGCTTGACAACTGATTGGTAGACATTTGCTTCGTAGAATTCCATTGGCTCCGAAAACAGGCGTGTGGTTTATATCCCACCCCTCTGGTATCACACCATTAAGTCTCCGTGCTGTCTCATTCGGATGCTCTGGTGTGATTTTATACGTTCCTAGGGATCGGAGACCTGCTACAATGACGGCCAGGGTCCTTGTTGGAGTTAAGAGAGTAATTGACTACGCCGTCAAGGTACACGCCATTGTACTTTTGTCATATGCATTCTTGCAACAGATTTATAATCCACTGAAGATACACACAAGCAAAAAGAAATTGTACCCGCCTGTATTTGGTTCTTCTTATTAGCGGTTACCCCCACAAACCAACTTTAGCCCGTCTATGCTAACAGGCAAAGGCGAGATGAACTGAGACTACATATCAAGGTCAGGGGTCATGTGGACATTTCCCCCGTTATATGATGGAGTTAAATTGACTTCCAGTCAGGGTTCGCAGGTTGACTTTATTCAGGTTTTCCCTCTGTAACGTAGCTAGCTAATTTATTTTATGTTGCTGATATTTAGCTAGCCACCCAGCTTGCTAAACTGGCTGGTATATGACATTCTCCTCAGCCTGTGTCTTCTACTAACTTGAGTCATTCATTCACTCCACTGTTCCATCCGAATATGTGTGTAGATAATACTAACTCATTTTACAGGTGCAATTCCAAAGTGCTTTTATGCGAGTCGTACAAATTCTTACTACTACAGGTTATGTTGGCCATCTATAATACTGAATATACTACAAATCCGAATAGTGCATAAACAAAACATTGATTATGTGGCTAACTGTTGATGTCTGACCATTGGGAATGCATGCTTTTGTAGTTTGCTTCCAGGTTGCTTATAAAGTTTATTGCATTGTGATCAGATCTGTTTCCACCCTCTATTTGACAATTCACTGCTGAATGACGACCCATTATCGGCCATTATCACAAGAGAGGGACACTTCCAATGTCAGTTTGGACAGTCAATAAACCAGGAGTCTTTGGCATGGCAATAGTTCCATTCTCTCTCTCTCCCCATTCTTCTCTTTTGCAGAGTTATTTTGTATGTTTAGACTACCAATAGGTCTAAATGCAGCAAACATTACTCCCTGGATCTGGGTTAGGGGTTTATAGCTTAAGACTAGGTTCACTGAACCAACCTGTGTTACTGCGTTTTGATATATGTTGACTGAACTTAACCCATTGGCAGAAGTAATATCCAAAAAAAAAAATGTTTAAATGTAGCAACACAGCTTAAATCTTCACAAAAGACCCATATAGATGGCTTGTTGTTCACGTCACATTTTACATTAAAAACTGGATTCCTACATTTAACAGCACATTTTGATTTTGCAATGACACAACAGCAAAGTTCTGACCTTTTTATTAATCTTTCAGATCCGAGTTAAGCCTGATAACACCGGCATAGTCACAGATGGCGTGAAACACTCCATGAATCCTTTCTGTGAGATTGCGGTGGAGGAAGCAGTCAGGCTCAAAGAGAAGAAGCTGGTTAACGAAGTTGTGGCTGTTAGCTGTGGGCCTCAGCAGGTGCAGGTAATGGGTACCAAGCAAGTCTGACTGTGGATATGTCCAGCAGAGGGTACTGTAGCTCAGCACAAATGAGCTGTTTATATGGACTGTACTTATTTTATTTTCCTCTCAGTCATTACAAATTCTCCTGTATTTGGTAGTTTCACATGCATGGCAGTTAGTTTTTGACTGCCCATATCACCTGATATTCTTCAAAAACCATTTCACTAGCTATTCTGAGAAATATCTGACCATGCCATGTTCATTTAATCAGACACAAGTAGCAAACTTGAAATGGCCATATTTGTGTTTAGGAGACAATTCGCACCGCACTTGCAATGGGTGCAGACCGTGGCATTCACGTGGAAGTGTCTGGAAAGGATTACGACTCCCTCGGACCACTGCAGGTGTCGAAGATTCTTGCAGCACTGGCAAAGAAGGAAGAAGCGTCTCTGATTATCCTTGGAAAACAGGTTCCGTTCTGCTGGTTGCTTACTTTTATACAGTTACTATTTTTTGTGCTCAAAGGGAAGTGCTTCAGTAAAGGTTTGCAAAAAATTAAAATAGATCCTGGGATTATTGTGTTTGTTTCTTGAAGGTTTGTTTTTAGTGCTTGGTTATCAGTATGATTATTTGTATTACATGTTGAGGCTGAAATTAAAAGGAAAAGGCACTTGTGGACTTTATAGTCTTAATATAAATGTTGTTTGTCGGTAATGTGTGTCCTGGGAATTTGCAGTAAATTAATTCTACCAGGAATTAATATCTTCCAAGTTCATGTGAGCCCACTTTCAGCAGGCTTATGTAAACTGTGTTAACACTGGCCCTTTTATTGTGTGTATCACAGGCTATTGACGATGATTGTAATCAGACTGGTCAGATGACTGCAGCCCTGCTGGACTGGCCCCAGGTGTAACTTTGCCCTCTGTTTGTCCTGTTGCTTCCACTTACAACACACACACAGAAACAAACAGCCTGTCATATCTTATTTACCTTCTTTGCAACACCTGTTGCAAATTGTTTTTTATGGTGCTTAATAATTGACATTTTCTGGGATGGTATGAGTTGAGATTTACCTGATGTTTTTTTTTAGAATGGAAAGTGTGGTTGGGATAGTCTTACTCCTCATTTTACTCATTACCTTCATATTTGGTCACAGAGTCAAGCATATGCTGTAACATGATGTTATATATACTGTTAGTAATTTTGACATTTTGCTTGATTGAGATCGTTGTAGGCTTCTTCGTTGTAAAGCAGTAGTCTGACCTTTAGTGTGCTGTACTTTTACCTAAGGGGACCTTTGCCTCAGAGGTGGCAGTTGAAGGAGACAAAGTGAAGGTTGTCAGGGAAGTCGACGGCGGACTGGAAACCATCAAGATCAACATGCCAGCAGTGGTGACAGCCGACCTGCGCCTCAACACGCCCAGATACGCCATGCTGCCCAACATCATGGTGCGGCGTTACCAAACATCTGTATTTTGTTTAGACACTCCAGTTCCACACCTGCATTTGACCATCTCACTCAACTTGTACACCGTGTGTGTTCCTCACAGAAAGCCAAGAAAAAGAAGATTGCCAACATGAAGCCCGGAGACTTGGGTGTGGACCTGACGTCTCGGCTGGAGGTCCTGCGGGTGGATGAGCCTCCACAGAGGCAGGCTGGAGTCAAGGTGGAGACAGTGGAAGATTTGGTCAGCAAGCTGAAAGAGGCAGGAAGGATATAGAGGCAGGACTCTCTCCCCATTATCAATCCTTAAAACAAATCAACATAAATATGAACAAAAAAAAAACTGAACTCATTATTTGCATTCATTTTGGGTGTCTGATTTCTAGATCTAATTTTAATGGTCCAGATCAATCTAGATCAAACTCCATGGATGATCACATAGTCCAGCCAGTAGCAGCAGTGCTCCTTTATGCATTGTGGCTCCATTCCTGTCCATGTAAGAGACGCTGGTCAACGAGCTCATCACACTGAGGGTCCTGATGTAGTATTTGTGCCTCTTACAACCTACTGAGTGCTATTGTGTTAACAGCAGCAGGCAACTAATGCTGGGCCTGTGTTTATTTTTAAGGTAATAAGAATGCTGACGGTCACTGGCCCATTTTTTTTGTCTTGGACTTATTTTAATCTTGGCTTTTTCTCATAATAATCACAGTTGTATGGGCCTCAGGGATTTGGGCCAGTAAGAAGCATTTTATGCTTTTTGATCGCTGATATAAGATTATAGGATTATCTTTCTTCCAGGCTGTGAAAACGTATCTTTTGATTATTATCCTTACAATAAGAGGATTTGAGGACGCCAGACCTGATCCACCACCACCAGTACACTGCTCTGGGCCTCTTAATTAACATGTGCCTCTCTAATTTTGCTTCTCCTTCCTGGTGAGGGTAGAACTGTTTTTGGTGTTCATTCTAACAGCACACATTTGCCCGTATATGTGATAGGTGGCCCTATATCCTTTAATGCATTAATCGTAAGTCGGTATCTTTGTGTCAGTTGGCCATACGTTTGAAGCAGGTTACCCCATGGGTCAGATTGCACTGTCCACTTGACTTACATCACCCAAAAACGTCTGGGAGTTTTGAACGAAACTGGGAACATTTAGATTCCTGTTTCTGCGGAAGGTCTTTTCACTTTTCACTCTCACTTATTTTGAAATGTATGCTTGTTGGAGAAAAGAGAACAGATGTACTTTCAAGATGTCTAGTTTCTAACAATATTGGGGGTTGTGTAGAGGACTCGTAGTTGAACACTGTCTCTCAGCATGGAACAGAAGGGGAGAGAGTAACACGTTAACCACAGCACCTCCATGTAATTCTGACTGTACAGTACCTGACTGAAAATAAACAAACAACACTTCCTACCTTTTCCTCTTTATCCTTTATACAAACAAACGTCTTCATTCCCAACTTAGTTCACTTTAAATTCCATATGATATATATACCATACTTGGTAGTGATGGCAGACTCAATGTGAAAATGTGTGCCCTTTTACCCAAAGTCATCACTATAGATTTATTGCAGTTCACTAAACTGCATTACATTTGCTTTAGTTGTCATGTCTATTCATGACTGCTATTTTCTGTCAGAGCTCCACATGTGGAGAACACATGCTTCTAATGAAGGTGGCTGCAACAGCATCTCTGTAGACATCTGGAGGGATCGGAAGCAAAGGAGCAGTCATTTCACCTCCTCCAGACCTCTAATGGTCCTTGCAGTGGTTTAGCTAGAAAAAAAAAATACAATACAAATAATTCAGATTTTGTTTACACTTGAACTGCACACTAGTGGTAATTTTTTTCATGTTTATATGTAATTACATTAATGCACCATTAAGCTTTCTATCTTCTAGAGCTCTATAACCAGTAGGCCTATTGGGTATATTTCAATGGCACCTAGTTCGACGTCATATACCACAGTGTAATCAAGGTCACATGTAGGTCACACCAAGTATCTAATTCATTCTGACATCAAACAGCACGCTGGCTTGTTTATATGTCTACATCATGCAATTTATAAATACATTTCTCAATTTGAATACTTTCCTACTGAATTTATGAGAGAAATGCCAAAGTGTATTTCATTTGAAAAAAGGGACAATTTTACTGCTTACACTTTACAATAGAGTGCTATTTTTACTGCTGTTTTCGTTTGGTCGGACCATGCGTCACTTTGAAGAAACGATGCAGGTAACTGTTAACTTGTTCAACCTGTTGAGAAAGAACACGTTGTGAGTATCAAATACTTATATGTCTTGTCTTTTGTTTGCTGCTAAATAGAGGAGAGTGTCAACTAAGTTTTCGTATTATTAGTTTTCTTTTATGTATTCTTGCGGAGAGTCAATGATCCTCATCACTCTCGTCAATTCTCTTCTCATGTTGCATTTTCAGGCTCGTTAGCCAAACGTCAGCTCTGAGAAGGTCTGATCTAATGCTGGCTGCGGTGTGTGAACCTTTATCAGAGGATGTGGGTTAAAAACGTAATTCTGACAACTGTGCTTACTTTTCCAAAATCGCATGAAACAGTCGGGCTATTGCAATACGCAAATACACCTGGCTTGCCATAAAACTAGTTTCATTTCTGGATGCTAAAGTTAGGTTTTACGCTTTTAATATGTCAAAGCAACGGTAACACGTTGCATTACTGCGGTATGCATGACTACCTGTAGCTGCTATGGAGAACCTGGGGAACCGAGTGGGTGGGGTTAGGTGAGCGCTTCTCTTTCGCGAGATCTTCCACTCCGTGGGAAAGTTGCGATGTGAGTTGCTGACAGGATTTCTGGATTTATTTAGTAGGCTAGACTGACTGCTGTTTTGTCCAGAATATCGTCGCCATGAAGAGATGTCTTTTGAAGCTTACCAGTTTTGCGCTTCTACTGATTTGCAACATAACCGGTAAGTTTCCCCGCCTTATTAAATTATTTAGATAACGTATCTAAATCCGTTTTGGGGTACTCGAGCAGAACTCGAGGGCACTGACGTAATTCAGACATAATTCTGCATTATTTTCATGGCCTATTAGTGAATTGGGCTGTTGTGGTCGCGTTGCTGAGAGTCCTCAGGGCAGGTATACCTTCACCTGAACACCAGTTCCCACCTGACGCTTTCTTGGAGCCGTCCGTGCCTCAGCTCAGTGAATTAGATTCGACATATCGAAAAGGTACATAGTACGTACAGAGGAAAGGCATAATAACAATGACTTTATACAGCCTATTTGAAGTAAACCGGTTTCTTTAAATGTAAACAGAGCCCCCATAATTGCACATTAGTGGTCTAAAGTGAATGTCAGACCTAGTTCAGACCTGCAGTTTCACCTTGGCCTACAGGATTGTCCTGCATTTGGAGAACACCGTGTACACAAATATAACAAGGATCTGAGACAGGCACTAATCCGACATAGAATGACAGGAGGTTTGTGTTTTTCCGGATTAAACTTAACAAGTCATTCTTTTCCAACCACAGGTTGTGGTTGCTCTCTAGTCGTCTTACCCACTGGGCCCACCCGGGTCAATGCTTTTGTTGGTACCAATGTGACCCTTGGTGTGAACTACAGTGGAGTCACTGGACCTCTGGTGACCTGGTACATGGGGTCGGTGCGAGTGGCGATATGGATCGCGGGCTACAGCATTCCTCCCGACATTGCTCCTGCACACAGAGGGGTTCTGTCACTAGATCACAGCGGATCGCTCATGTTCCGGAATGTCACTCTCAACTACAGCCATACTTACACGGTGCAGATGATGAAACCAGGGAATTCAGAGGCGTCTGTCAACTTTACACTCTCAGTATATGGTGAGTCACCATCATGTATTGTGCCAGTGAGTCCAACACTTTACAGGTTTTCACTGCAGTGTATAATACACTTTATATGCTTTAAAAATGTACGCTGTCTTCGGGCTTGGCAGACAGCATCCGAGACGTTTCCTTGGGCACCGGGGTGCAGGACGCCGTGGAGGGAGGTGCAGCCTACGAGCTCTTCTACAGCTCCGCACCAGGGCAGGCCGCATCTTCTGAGTGGTACTTCAACGGGCTGCCCCTGGCCGACAGCTCTCGCTACGCCATTACGGACAAGAGTCTGACGATAAAGCGTCCAAGCCGCAATGACACGGGACGCTACGGCGTCGTTCTCACCAACCCGTTCAGCTCTGGGAAGCAGTACAAGGACGTCACCGTGTTTTGTAAGATTGCTCATATTTTGTCTTTTACATCAGTAATCTTCCATTTCCAGCCCCCGGGAGCCTCTAGCTGGCCCCAAGGAGCCGATGGACTGGATTAGTAAACACTGCTTTAGATAAGGGGCTCTCAGAGAACCAGCCTTTTTTATTATGATTGTTTTTGTTGTTGTTGTTTTTTTTGTTTAGCCTGTAGATTAGGTCATTTGAATTAGAATTTGTAACGAGCAAGCAAGACACTAAACTGCAGGTCATTGCAGGACACTGACACTTCAGGAGTGCAGACACAGAGCCATATAGTATTATGATGTGATGTGCTGCTGTTGCCATGTGGTTGCCCACTCTAGTTCTGAAGCTCTGTGTTTCTGCAGTTTAGTTTAAGCACCATGTAAAACAACTGATCCAGTTTATTGGATTTTATGTATCTTCATAGAGCGTCGTTAGGCAGTTTAAAATGGGTTTGATTTATACCAAGCTCTGCAGTGACAGCAAATGGACTTTTACACCTATTGGTTCATTAATGGGTGTTAAATTTAAAATATTGTTATGAAAATCTAATCATTGTCACTATTGTCCTCATAATACTTTTATCCCGATGTCTTACATTGATTTAAAAATTAAGTACATTTTATCTTGCTGGTTGAAATGGACAAACAGCAGTCTATTAGTGAAAGTAAACGTGATCTTTTTGGATTCATAACCCCTAACTATAGTAGTTCCCATTAACCAACAGCCACACTCGCATTTTCATTTGTGTTTGTTTGTTCGTTTTTGATCAGTGTTTCTTTAAACAGGTTTCGTTGTCTCTGCTGTTCTCTACCCCTCTCGTTGAATCTAGATGGGCCAGACCAGCCGTTTTTGGAGGTCAGCCCAACAAAAGCCACCTTTGTTGCAGGGGAGACGCTCTCTCTGTCCTGCCGAGCTGAAGGAGTCCCCGCCCCCTCTGCTACCTGGGTTTACAATGGCCACAGCCTCCCCACCTCGCCCAATGGAACGCTCCAGCTGACGGATGTGCAACCAAGCCAGAGCGGTTTCTACACCTGTATGCTAGTTAACGTGAAGACCAGTGCGCATCTTGAGAGGGACGTCACCATAGAAGTGCGGGGTATGACAGGACAGTTCCTAGCAGGATAATATGACAACAAAATTTGAAATAGACATGCTGCTAATTTATTCAGAAGATATCATATACTTCTGGTGGGTTTTTCACGCATAAATAAAATTGTTATTTGCAATTTAAAAAATGCAGATCATATGAACACTTCACCGTTTGTTTTTTAAGTCTTCTAACTTGCGGTGTATGAATTCTGTATCTCTTTTAATGTTATGTGTTTATATTACCCAGCCCTCTTGCTCCAAGCAAATGTAATGAGGCAGTGATGATGACACGACGATCTGTTGGGCGTGTAAACACAACAGAGCTGATAGAGGTGGTTTCATTGCTGACTTAGCCAGTAACTTGAGAGATGGTCTCTTTTTTCACCAGGGTGTGTGGTCTTTTTGGGTTTTGGTCATTTTGGTCATCATTACAGATATTAACACAATGTGATCTTAGAGCTACACATATGTCAGCTCTCAGATCTGCACGATGCAGCCTGCAGTTCTCTGCATATATGTGGTCCCAGTGCTATATGTATATCTGGGCATATATTTGTGCATGTAGCTGTGTGTATATCAGCGCTCAGTGGTGTGCATATATCTGTATGTAGCCTATATATCTGTGTGTGTATCCGGTGTCAGTACTATATGTATATTTGTGCGTATAATTGTGCGATGCAGGTCTCAGTACGGCGGCCATTGTTGGCCTAGCTGCTGGAATCCCCTGTGGTCTCCTCCTGTTGATCCTCCTCGCTGGCCTCGTCCTCCTGTGTGTCTTCTGCTATAAAAAGAAAGGTCTGTGACCTCTGCATTCACCCAAGCACGATGTTTGGTGGCATTTTAGAAGTTTGTGATTACTGTTTGTTTTCACAGATCGAAATCCCAGATATCCTGTATCAAGAGCAGTGGAGAAAGTAAGTTCACCCACCTTTAAATGCTAATTATGCTAATAAAAGAATTACAGGTGGCATGAGACAGTTATGTCTTTGGTTACTGGTCTCTGAATGATTGTGTTAATTATTAACTTTTATTAATTGATTTTACATGACGTGTGTTTTCTATGTTCATCTTTAGGCTGTGGTCAGTCAGCCTGATATGACCAAACCTCATAAACTTCTCATTAGTGGACTGAAACAGCCTCCTGATTACAGACTTTACGATCACCAGGTGTTGTATTTCAACCTTTCCCCTCATCTGATAGGGAACTGACCACACTTTTTCTGTACTGAAACATTATAAGGTAAATGTTATATTTTTCAACTGTTTTGGTTTTCAGGGGATAACGGAGCGAGCTGGCTCGTTGCCGTTAGCGACCCACCCTATGAGAATGGCTACTACAGTGTAACTGCCAATAGCCACTCCAGCTCTGCTCTGGAGACTAGCCGGCTTATCTGAGTAGTGCTTTAATGCCCTTAAAGGAATTCAAAAAGAGGAAACCCCCCAGATCGTAGCACTGTGTAGATCTACCTCATGTCCTTTTGGCTCACCAAAGATTCACTGACCTGATTTTTCTTAAGTCTGAGATTTGTGATATTAAATTTAAATGTAGGAATGAATGATAAATTGATTTATTTCATGGAAACAAGCCCTGTTGTAACTCTCTCTATACAAGAGCATCTGTTAGCTCCTGGAACGTTTTCCAACATGGGCAATCGAGGTTTTCCCACTGCGGATATCTGTAAAGCATTTTATTGAGGGTAATGGTGTGTAGCAGACCTAAGCATGGACAAGAACGTGATCTGGTGCACATCGGAGCCAGAGCCACACACGTGTTTGTCTGGCACAGAACTTGGTGCACGAAGTGTCGTAAACATGGGATTAGTTACACGCTTCATCTCGAATATTTCATTTATGTTTTATGATTTATCTTTTAAGTTCTTTTTTGTTACATATTCTAAATAAAACTAAATGTAAACTGACCGCATGTGTATGTAGTGGTCTGTCATTAAAAGAGGTTGCTATGTTAAACTTCCTGTTTGTGTTTTAAAGAAATATAAAAGATATTTAGTGCAGTGAAAAGAGAAATGGCTTGGCATGCTCAGCTAACTTGTGTTTAGTAAATGTGCTCTCTGGTATCAATGCTGGCGGTTTACTTGGCAACCCTGGTGAAGGTAGTGGCTGCTAGAACTTGGCAACCCTGATGTGAGCAGTGGCTGCTATGTGAGTTGCTTTCTCTGATCTGCACCAGCACGTTTTAACTTTGTATCTTTCCTATTGAATTTGCCACATAAATAATGAAAATTTTAAGCTTCTGATCTACAGTGTGTGAATTGGTGTTCTCATTTCAGGGTGGTTTTGATTTCACATCCTTTTTTTTTTGGTTGTTATTTTTTTGGTTATTTTTGGTGAGTGTTGACAAATCCAGGACTTTTTCAGCAGTGGCACCACAGTATTAAATGAAACTGAGCTTTGTAAAAGTCATTTTTAACATTTGATTTTTAGCTAACAATACCTCAAGTCTCATTTCTAAAAAATTTCAGTGGTTTGAGCTGGTTAATTGTTTTTCACAATGGTTTTATTCTTACCTTGCAAAAGGCTGAATATAAAATGATTAAATGAGTATTTATTTGTATTTCTTTAACCCCTCTATATAACAGGCTAATGCCACTGGGATGTGAGAAGAGAGAGCCAATGTGTCATCCTTTGGCACGTGTGCAGTTTCTAAAATAAAGAAGTGTGAAATTTGTGGAGCTTTTTTGGGCATCTGAAACTATTTAGCCTCACTCTTGCTTTCATATGATTAATTAAAGACATATGAAAGCATATGAAATCATGAGTGTACATACGAAAATCACATGTACACTCATTGTAATGAGGCTATAAAGATTATATTTCCTACTAGATTACATCTTATAGTTTCCGGATTAAATGCTTACGTTGCAGTAAAGGCCAGAATCGTGTGCTGAGGGTACTTTGTTCCTCACACTGGAACTAAAGGAAAAAGCCACAGAAGACATCACACGGATATTCATTTTGAACTTTAAATATTTTAAATTCTAATTAATGTATTGGTCTTTAATGCATTTTCTACCAGATTATGTGCGTAACTGCTTACAGTTTCTTTTCAAATTCTATATGCTAAATTGGAAGCAGTAGTCACTTACTGCAAACTCTATGCAGATTAAATATCAATTGAATCTGATTTATTCCATTGTCCGTGGATTTAGCAACGATGGACCGTCAGCCTGTTCACGTTTGCTTTCTCCTGCGAGGTAAGAAACAGGTGGTGTTCCTAATCTCATTCTCATTGATTGGGTTGGATTGACCTGCAAATAGATTTATGGTGATCTATGGCTTACGATGGTGTCTAGTTAGAGACTGTAGCATGTTGCTATGTCCAGTTTTATGGTAGCCTCCTCAATGGTGGTCAGTTTCTGACCTCAGAACCTCTGTTGGTTGGCCATTTTTAGACCTAGTAGTGACAAATTCTAACCACACTGCTGACTGTATATAATGACATGAACACCCATTAACATATCACTACCACATCACTATTGCTGTTCTGCTTAGAGAGGCCTGCCAACAAAAACGTATATTGAGTCACAAGTCATCTTGTGGTCACAAAGCAAAAAACAGAGATGGCTGGTAAATCATTTATGACTGCACATGGCCTCTAGCTGTAAAAGACTATCCAAAAGACTGGGAAACGTAACGTAGCCAGTGCGTGTTGGTGTAAGCTCTGTGTTTCTAAGAGTGAGAGGTGAGTATTGTTATTCTGTGCTCCACCCATCCCCCTCAGTGCTCTGGTGTGTAATGGTGGAGGCTCAGGACTGGCACGTGGACCTGCCTGCTGAGATCAGCGCTCTGTCCGGCTCCTGCCTCTTCATCCCATGCTCCTTCACCCACCCGTCCTCCCACGAGCCGTCCGACGCCACCTGGTACAGCTACTCCAGCACCAAGTACCCCGTGGTCTACAGTAAAGACCCCACGGCCATAATCGAGCCGTTCCGTGGTAGAACGAAGCTCATAGGAGATGTCAAGTCAGGCAACTGCAGTCTGAACATAAATTATGTTGTGCCAGAAATGAACGGATACCACCTTTACCCCTGGATCGATCCGGATAAAGTCGACCACAAATTCTATTTGAATACCATTATGCTGAATGTCCAAGGTAAAACTACTGCTGATTACTGCAGACTAATTGTTTTTGTGGACCAGTGTTCTGCACACACGGTGGTTATAATTACACTACACTGCCACCTGCTGGGGATTTGTATACATTTATTTTTTTGGATGAACGTTAAAAAGGTTAAAATAAAGTGTGAGGAAAATGTAAGAACAAGAACATTTAACAGACTCCTGTCTCTCTTTGCATATTCTCTGTGTTTTATATCAGAGATGCCAGGAGCAGTAGACCTGTATGTTGAGGGAGAACCTAAAGAGGACGACACTCTCCGTGTTATTTGTGCAGTAAAGCACACTTGCCCTTTCTCTCCCCCAACACTCTCGTTTGGTGACACGAGTGGAAACGTCCAGACCAACCAGACTGACCTGGGCCAGGGCAGCTGGCAAACGATAAGCATCATCTCCTTTCCTGGCCAAGTCAGTGACCAGGGCCGGCCGGTCGGCTGCTGGGTGAGACGCCAGGGAAGGCCAACAGTCCCCAAGTGGGTGGAGATTAACCTGAGCTGTGAGTTTCAGTAATGGTGCCTCTTGGTCTCATAAACCACCGCACACATTCAAGTGTTCTGGCGGAGCCGTTGCGCTGTATTAAATGTCAAACGTTTTAAATAGAACTTTCCTTTTAAACATGTTTATATCCGCACATCTGCATTCACGCAGATATGCAGGGTCTCTGCTGGGCTTTGCTTCTGAGCCTGTTAAGCCACATTTGCTCTAATGCCTTTAAGCTTTTTAAAGCCTAGATGCACAGTTCCAGGAATATTTGAACACTCTCCCATTCATTAGACTACGGGTGAGGGAGCGGAGGGGGGAGGGGGCCATGTTTTCAGGTTACAGTAAAGAAACATTAACCAAGTGTCCATTCATCCATTTATTAATTCACTTATGCATTCAGAACTATGACACACAAAGTGTGCTAACGCTAATAATGAAAACAAATTGCTTCTCCACTTAGATTCGCCGCAATCAGTGCACGTCTCTGGGGAGACCAGCACGGCCCTGGTGGGGGGCGAAGTCACTCTGGAATGCCGCAGCAACGCAAACCCCCCTGCCTCCTCGTTCCTGTGGTACCTGCAGAGGGACGGCTCCATACGTGAGCTGAGCGCTCGCGAGATGAGCGTCACCGTCCCTGACCTGCCCCCTGACCAGAGCCGCTTCTACTGCGGAGCGCAGAACGCACACGGAGTGGCCAACTCCACCTCCCCCTTCATCGTCACCGTGGAGTGTCAGTTGTGTTGGAAATTATGAAATCACTAAGCTTGGGGTAGTGTCGGTTGATTGAATTGTGTGGGATCTAAACAGGAAGCCCTAGGTCACCCTGGGGTCAAGAAAACAAGCAAGAATTTGATACGTGTGGGAGATGGAAAGATAAGTTAAAAGTCAAAGCAAGGAGGGGGTCATGGAGACCTTCTATCTTTCTAGAACATATTTGGGGAAGTGAATTGTGCATAACGATGAGTCTGTAAATTTCCAGTATTTTCCTAACTCATGCTGACCCATCCCTCAATGTATTATATGGGCTGAGAAACTGTGAATAAAGTAGCGTGATCAGTGACTCCACAGAAACTGCACGTGTTTATTTCACTGACCTCACAAGAGGCCGACCTCCTTAGAGAGATGTGACGGAGAATTTCCATGACACAGTCCACACTCTGTATCACTAATCGGTGATGTGTGCAGAGGGTGTTATAAAATGCAGAGTGTAACAGCTTGGTGATACACAGGGACTTTACCAGCTCACTGTGTATTACTTCAAAGGTCTGATAATGTTGTGTTATGATGTTGTGTTATAGCTCTAGTTAGATGCTCGTGAAACAATGATGATATTCTGGATTTGGGCGTGCCTGTACTTCTTCATGTTATCTCGATGTGATTTGTTGTTTCTAGACCCGCCCACCATCCAGCCGGAATCCTGCTGCATCATCCAAGCTCCATCACTGCGGTGCTGGTGTAAGGTCCGAGCCTGGCCCAGTGCCTCTGTGGAGTGGAGGGTGAACAGTGGAGACCCTCACTCTACCCTCAGGGATGTTAGGACGGTCAGAGTAAAGCTGAACCACACGTTCAGCGGGAAGCTGCTTTTTAACGGAACTTTCCAGATCAC
Organism: Brachyhypopomus gauderio; assembly: GCF_052324685.1. Classification (NCBI taxonomy): domain Eukaryota; kingdom Metazoa; phylum Chordata; class Actinopteri; order Gymnotiformes; family Hypopomidae; genus Brachyhypopomus; species Brachyhypopomus gauderio. The sequence goes on along the minus strand of NC_135217.1, from coordinate 20,282,105 downwards.
GGCTGTGACCTGCAGGGCCTTCAATGTTCATGGCGAGCAGGAGCACTCCCTCGTTATGAAGGGTATGGAAGAGCTGCTAAACTTTAACCACAGGGGCTTGGAAGGATAAGGTGTTCTGCTAAAAGTGTCTCAGATGTGGGGATGGTGCCATAGACAAAAATGGCCTTTAGTTGCTTTCCATTTACTTCCACTTAAAATGTCTGGTATTCAACTACTTTTTATTTATAATGGAAGCAGATTAAATTGGAAATAGAAATGACTGTAGCATTATGTCCGCTGCAAACCACCCATCTATCTGAAAAAAAAAAACTGAAAAACATTAAACATGGCTCCAAAATGGAGTCTTCTGAAGTGTAGGCAGAGAGAATGATTCATTCTAATGTGCTTCATCTTGAGAAACCGTTCTGTCTCCCCACACTGTTTCAGCGCTCCCATTGGACGTGACCATCGTTCAGCATCCTACCCATGTCCGGGAGGGTCAGTATGTCACGTTGTCCTGCATGTGCCGGGCTTTCCCCGCAGTGCTCTCCTACAGCTGGTACCAGGTCCAGGGGGACAGAGAGGTGGAGCTTGGGGAGCAGTCGGAGAGGCTCCACCTGGTGGCCGTGGGCCGGCTCATGGGGCCATACCGCTGCTCGGCCATGAACGAGGTGGGCTGGACCAGCTCCACCAGTGCCCTGGTTCACGTGGACTGTGAGTGTCTGAGTATGTTGGCAGATCACTTCCAGATCACTTCTAGACCACCTCCAGATCACTTCTAGACCACCTCCAGATCACCTCCCATTTCTAGATCAGTGACCAAGAGCATAAGAAAGTATGTAATGTTTTGCGTTATCTTGGCCAAGTCTGTCTTATCAGTTTGTCTTATTAGTAGGCCTTGTCTTATCAGGATGTGGGGTTGTGGGTGAGCTAGCACAGTCAGGGTAACAGCAACAAGACTCCACACTAACATTCACAGTAGTAACACTCATTTAATCATTTATTAACATTAACTACATTAGTAATGTTTAACTGCAGGATACTGAACAATCCTGTAGAAAGAAGCAGGAAACCAAAGGGATTTTGATTTCCTATGTCCACTCTCACACAATTTTTACAGTGGTCAAATAATTCACGATTATATGAAATACTACAAAATTCCATTATCTAGTCATATCTACTCAGGTCTGCACAAGAGATCTCGTAACTCTTTTTTTCATTGCTGTCACGTTTCGTTTCCCAGTCGCCCCCGTCATCTCACCTGATTCCTTCTGTGCACTGGAGAATGGAGAGGTGAAGTGTGAGTGTCTGGTTGACGCTTATCCAGCGGCTGCTGTAGACTGGCTGGCCGCCGGCGTCCAGGACAAGCAGACGGCGGATACAGAGTCGGATACAGAGTCTCGTGACACTTAGGAACGAACATGGACGAACGACTCTTGCAGCTAACGCTCAAAGGCCTGTCTGCCCTACATGTAACCTGTCTGTCTGTCCTACATGTAACCTGTCTGTCTGCCCGTTATTGAGCCACTTTCTCCTGCCTTCTCCTGTCACTGTGTGTTGCTGTGCTTTCCTTGATCTGACCCGATGGACGCAGCTCACGATTCGTTTATTAGATGTAATTAGATAGTAGTGGAGCAGGAAAGTCACGATGAATGTGCAGGACATGATGTCCCTAAGTGGGTCACTGAGATGAACTCCAACATGTCATCTGCATGTTGGAGTTAATCATTTGACCTTCAAACTTATCTTTTCCATCTTTTTCCATCTTAAGCAGTGAAGCAGAATGTCTGATCCCTGACTGATCCCTTACTGATCCTTAACTAATCCTTTACTGATCCCTGGTATCACCCATGAGCTGTAGAACTATTAAAATTATTCCATGTGTAATGTGTTACATATTCTAATCATCCTGCTTGCCTGTAACAAGCTACTTTGAATAGGACACCTGTGACTATCGATGCATGATGGGTAATGTACTACTCCTAGTATAACAGCGTGCTCGTCGTTTCAGACTCTCCTGTAGGGAAAGGCTCCCTCATCGCTGCAGTGGCTTGTGGGGCTGTGGGCGTGGTGCTTGGGACTGTCTCACTTCTCTACTGCTTACAGAGGACAAGGTAGACCAGCCCAGTGGCCCGCTTTGCACACACAGTGTGAAATGACCCAGAAATGTTAATATTGCAGAAAGCCAATGAAAGCCCATAGTCAGCGTAAATCATGTTAAATGCTCATAATCATTATTGTATATAGCCATACACTCAACACACCTAGCTTGAACCTTCATTGTCATTTTATTAGGCGCACTGGTTTTACTGGTATTATTAGTGCATTTTTTTAGGTGTCCTGTTTTACAAACAGCAGCCCTAATCAATGTCTTGCCATGCACAGACTGCCACCCTGTACTGTGGTTTGGAACCACAGGGCCACTGGGCATTATTTGGTTAGCAGATCAGTCTGGGTACAGCATGACTCAGGGTGTTGTGATGGTGTTATCAGGTGCTGTGATGTGGCTAGTGTTTTGTTTGCCACCCTAAAATGCAAACAGATTCTGTGAATGTATTATTAAAATATGATTTACGGCTCTGGAATACAAATACGGCTTGATAATAACTGATAACTGTTTAATCAATGTGTCTATGTGGAATGCTGGAATATTGCGTGTAGGGAGGCTATCATTCAAATCACAATATCACAGGTACTTTGAGAAGTTTGATTGAGTGGTGTTCTACGTTTCCATGGAAACAGGAGGGCGAATGGCAGGAAGGATGACACACCTGTGGAAGTTCAGATGGACGGTGAGTAATAGGACTACGTTAGAGCAGCAGGACTATTATGTTTGCTGCATACGTAGTTCTGATTAACGTATCTGCACGATGAACATTTTCTTAATATGGACCTTAATGCAGTTGCCTTTCTGGATGTTTAGCATGCTGAGATTATAATACCAAATAAGGGACAGATAATATTCTCTTCTTAAAAAAAGAACTACAAAGTAGGAGTACAAAGTAGTCAGTGATTAGGTGTATCGGTGTCTAGATCACATGAAGGCATATACTTCTGGTAAATAACCCTAATGCTTTATTGAGCTTTGCTTTTGTCATCCCAGTCATGCATCATGTCTCACACTGCTCTATCATCTCCCTCATCTCCCATCATCTCTTCTTCTCTCCGCAGATGTCAGGCCATTCGGGACAGACTGGTCCTAACGACGGCCACAACAAAAAATGTGTCATGGCTATTTTTTTAATGGTACTTCCCAGTTCTCCACTGTGATCTGGCCTTTCACACTTACTTCCCGTCTTACACATACACATTTAAGTTCAAGATAGTGAGATGTTTAATTATAATGGTTAACATGACTATTTGGTGCACTCTTTGAATGAAATAAAAATTACATCACTTTCTGGTAAATGTACTGTGTGTGGGGGTGTGGATGTACAGTCATGTGTCTGTTGTGAGTGTATCACCCATGTGGACAACCTGGACTGATGAGCATACACTGAAAGAAAGTGTGTGCCTCAGCATGTTGCTTTGACAACAGAGCACCGTTACTGCAAACCTTTGCACATCCACAGTTCTAGAACACACAATACAACACATCCAGAGTTCTAGAACACACAATACAACACATCCACAGTTCTAGAACACACAATACAACACCACAGCCACGGTTCTAGAACATCCAATACAGTTACAAACCTCTGCACAATCACAGTTCTATAACACCCTAAACAACAACAAATCTCCACAAATCCAGTTCTAGAACACCCAATGCACGCGCCCACACACACACATACAAATCCCACCACCCTCCAACACACACCCACCCCACCTCGAACACTGACCATACCGTGAAAGAGTCACGTGACCCAGGCCCCAGCAAGCGATAGTGCCTCTTTTCTCTGTGGACAAACGTGTGTGTGTGTGTTAAAAGGATTTTGCCACCATCAACAGAAAAGCAAAGGGGATAACTTTTTGGAATTCAGCTTAGGAGGTTCTCTTGACGTTACGCTCTCTGTGGTCTCCCTGCTCTCCTCTCGATCTCTCTTGTCCTGCGGGAAGGTTTGCAATTGAAGAGTGTTTATCTCAGGTAAGAACCCTCCGGACCACATGATTACTTTTGACAAATTGCTGAACTGAGTTTAGAAGTCACAAAGAATTGGTCATATTTAATGAACGGAAATATTTAGAAATTGACATACAATATAATGCAGACCATGTGTCTTTGTAACTGATGGAATTTGAGTTGGTCTTGTTTAACAAAAATTTTCTGAAAATAATTGTTTGACACCTTGTGACAGCTATGAGTTGTGGTATATACTCTACTGGAAACCAGTAAGGTGAGAGTGTACACTCCAGATGTGCTTTTAGAGTAGAGGAGATCACCTTACATTAACGTCACTTTGATCTTTGGCTGATACAGGCTGTAGCCCCGACCATTTTTTCTTTATGTTAGGCTTTTCTTATTGATGCTTCATCCACTTTCCTGTCCTATCATGCGGAATGATATTACAGCACTGCCTGTTGTTGGCGCAAACAGCGTTTACGGCCGAACGGATCGTTAGACTGAACAAACACAGCAGCTTGGGTGGCAACAGTTGACTGGGAATGGTTAGAACACTAGGACTGGATCTTCATTCCTGCAGCTGATTAACACACGCTGATTCAACATAAGCCTTGAACAGATTTTTTTAACAGACAAGAATATCAAGTCAAGAATAGCAAGTCATTTGATCGACTATGAGCTGAATTCAGTGTCTTCAGCTTAACAGCTGAACCAAAAGTTCATGAATGAACTGAAATAAACGGAGCCCAAATCGGATCACTATTCACGAAATCTCAAATATCATGCTACTTGCAATAACAACATTTGCTTTTTGACATCTAACTTCATATGCCAGTTAAACTCAAGGAAGACTAGTTAAGGAAGACTTACAACTTCCCTTTCGGTCTATTTTTGGCCTTTCCTTCACCATTTTTGTTTGCTGCAACAAAATGTGTCACACTACATTTACAGACTCCTTAAATTCCTCCAACATACACGCAGTGTGGTGACTCAGATGTGTCAACACTCAGCACACTTTCAACTGTCTATGTATTAGAAGTTAATAAACACTACACGGCATTGTGCTCTAGGCCCTTTGGCTCTGAGGTTTTCTGCGGCATATAATTAGATTGCAGAGGAAATGTGGAACGTAGACAGGAAAAGACCTTATGAACTTACATGTTTCGGATGTGCCACAATGCTGATGTCACTGGAAGAGACATGTGCCATTCTTTATTTATGCTACCACTTATTCCTAAAAATGAAAGCTAATCTTATTCCAAATGATGTGTCTGTTTATTGTTTATAGCTATTTATATTGAATTGTTGTTCATTCGTCTCATCTTATCACATCATATTTGCCCAGATCAGATAATCCAGAATAGAATCCATATCTGATCACCAGACATTCTTGGCCATAAACAGCCGCCCTGTGACTGCTACACACGCTGGTGTCTGCACGGCCGGCACAGGCACGCCAATGTCTTACACTTACAACACGGGCCCTGCAAAAATTACATCATGTTACATCAAGTATAACACTCGGACCTTGTGCCCTCAGCGCTGTTGCCTGACGCCTGAAACCGCGCTGGGTCGGTGCTGGTACGGCGACGGCGACTGTAGCCACCACTGTGCGTTAACGTTGTCCCTCTGACCCCACGTCTCGACAGCTTCCACAACACCCGGCGCCATGTACAGCTTCATGGGAGGAGGTCTCTTCTGTGCCTTCGTGGGGAACGTCCTCCTGGTCGTCTCCACGGCTACCGACTACTGGATGCAGTACCGCCTGTCCGGCAGCTTCGCTAACCAGGGCCTGTGGCGCTACTGCATGTCGGGCAAGTGCTACATGCAGACGGACAGCGTAGGTACGTCAGCGCAGTAGCCCTGGTCATCACTGCTAGCGGGTAAAGCCAGGCCCTGCGGCAACAGCAATTACTGGGATAACGTTTACACAGGCATTATGTTAACAGCTGGTGATAAGACTGGCCCCCTAAGTGACACTAAAACACTAATATTGTGTCCATTTAATTTCACTTATCTGTTAACTGTTAGCAAACTTGTTTGTTAAAACAACAATGTAGGAAAAAAAGAGCATTTGTAGAAAAAGCACGTATACCCAACTCATTAGTCATTTTGTCAGGTTTAAAAGCTCAGGTCGGTTGTCCGTGGTACGATGCATTAACGTCTCACTCACACCCCCGTTGTCTCACTGTCTCACTGTCTTCGTCTCACTTCAGCTTACTGGAACGCCACCAGGGCCTTCATGATCCTGTCAGCCATGTCATGTTTCGCGGGGATCATCGCCGGCATCCTCTCGTTCGCTCACTTCTCCTCGTTCGAGAGGTTCAACCGTTCCTTTGCTGCGGGGATCATGTTTTTTGTTTCAAGTGAGTTGACGCATTATGGCTACTGATGAAGAACGCACGGGTTTTGTTCACCCACACCAGTAGCTCGTTTACAGCATGAATCAGCCATTCACGCTAAAGTGGCCCATTACACCAGAACACGTGACACACGAGCTGACGAGTGCAGTGTCTCGGCCCGGGCTGCTGTTAATCTATATGTAGTCAGGAATGTAATGTTATGTGTCAGCCTCCAAACGCACTAAACTGCCGTGTCTGCACAGCTCTCTTTGTTCTGCTAGCGATGGCTGTCTACACGGGAGTGACCGTGAACTTCCTGGGCCGGCGCTTCGGTGACTGGCGGTTCTCCTGGTCGTACATACTAGGCTGGGTGGCTTTGATCATGACCTTTTTCGCAGGTAGGTACATGTGTGCGGCTTCCACGTGGCCGTTGTGGCATCGTGACCTGCTGGCTTATCTGACGACTCATCTGTATGTTTTGTGTTGCAGGGATATTTTACATGTGTGCCTACAGGATGCAGGAGTGCAGGAGAGTGGCTGGCTCACGCTAGAGGCAGAGGAGGAACACGAAGACAAGGAACAGAAACTAAGACGACAAACATTGTCAAGAACAGTGAACAGAAATAGGCTGCAGTCAGCCGGGGTGCCGGCTGAATATCAGGCAGTGGCATGAGTTCAGACTCATAGTTTACTGGAAGTCAGTGGGGGTTAAGAGACCGAAAACAAACACCGCACGCGCTTTTCTGCCTCTGTAGTCCTTGCTTCAAAAATAAGATTATATGATTAGTAGCAAAGCTGTTGGCAGCAATTGTAATGAATTAAATGAAATTTAAAGTGAAGATTACAAAGAATGTATTACATTTAGTCTTGCTAAGATTTTCAAATAAAATGTCAGACGATAAATCTTCTACTGTGTGATTGTATTTTTTGTATAAATAATGATATAATGCATTAACAATATATAACCTCAGAGTTGCCTAATTAACTTTGATTAGGTTTCACCTTTCACACTGTATATAGCCCCCCCCACACACACACACCTTTAATCTCCCACATACTGACACGCCCATCTGCAACTGCAGCTTGTTTCTGTTCTGCTCCTCACCCTCTATTTAAACCCTCAGGTCCAGTTGACCGGTGCTGCTGTTGCTGTTTCTTTTGTTCGGTACTAAATATGGAAAGTGAAGGCCTCCATGTCCACTGCTTCTTTTTCAAGAACACTGTCGGACTCACAGTTGTCTGGTGCTAATAAATAACTTCTGCATTTTTAAGTTTAATGTTTTTTTATTTTCTCTTCATAAAATGAATTTTGCCACAAAGGGAAATAAAGCCAGCGTTCCCCAAACAGTGCAACTCCTCAAAACAGCCTCCAGGCTCACAGACCTAGGAAGTGAGGGGAGACTTCTGCTGGAAGGTGCAGTTAGGCCCTTTATCAAAAATACATAAGAACAAATGAAAATCATGCTTACGTGATTTCTTCCTTCTACTCCTACACATTTCAATATGACGTGCATCATGTGAGATAAAGGTGAGGTTCATTTGATTTCAGTTCAGATAAGTCTCGCAAGGATATTGCTCAACAGAGACGTGCAGAGACAGTACTCCTCCTATCAGTTGACCCCTACGAGCCACGCTGTGACTTTCAGCTCAGGGCCACAAGTCTACACCCTTCCCGCTTATCTGCAATCTGCTCGGACTGACCTGACAAAACACCAAATCATCATAACACACGCTTTCTTGATATGCACGAGCTGAACGACGAGCCAAATAAACGGTCACTTATCCTCAGAGGTGTCGAATCTCGGGGGATCGCGGCGCTTGAAGGACGTGAGTTTAAAGAAGGAAAGTTTGGTGGTGTTGCGGTAGGCGTTGGAGGAAAAGTAGAAGATGATTGGGTCCAGGCAGGTGTTGAAGGTGCTAAGCAGCAGGGTGTAGTGCCTCCACTCGGGACTTTGGTTGTCACTGTAGCCCACCACATGGGAGATGTTGTACGGCAGGAAGCATATCAGGAAGACCGCCAAGGTGCCGATGGCCATGCCGATGGCCCTCTGTTTCTTGTCCTTGGCTATGCAGGGCCTGTTGAACAGGATCCAGATGCATTTGAGGTAGCAGAACACAGAGACCAGGAGCGGCACCAGGCACAGCACCACAAAGAACTCGAGGCGAGTGGGAAGGATGATGTGATTCTGGATGCTGGTGAAGTTGTCGTAGCAGGACGTCCTAGGGGTGGTGTGGTTGCTGCCGGCAATGTGCACGACGATGAAGATGATGCTGCAGTGTGCCCCGCTGCACAGCCAGATGAAGACGCTGCCGACGATGGCGTGGAGTGCCCTGCGGGACGTGCGGTAGGCCACGGGGAAGGCGGCAGCCAAGTAGCGGTCCACGCTGACCGCCATCAGCAGCACGGAGCTGGTGTAGATGGTGGTGAAGAAGACGAAGCAGGTGAAGGAGCACAGGGCCTGGGGCAGGTGCCACTCCATGCCTGATGCCGCCTCGTACATTTTCAGCGGGAGGAAGAGGAGGAAGATCAGGTCGGAGGCTGTCAGGTTGAGCAGAAGGATGTCGGTGGGTGTGGGTCTATCACTGAGCTTCCGGATGAAGGCGTAAATGGCTAGGAGGTTGGCTGGCAGGCCGATCAAGAAGGTCACAATGTAGCTGCTGAGTAGCACCCAGGATTTTGTCATTTTGCAAACAGCAGGACACTGGAGGGATGACAATGAGAATGACAGAATCAGTACAGGGCAGGGCATAATATAAAGGTGTATTTACCATGATGATCTGAGACACATAAATATACAACGAGAAACACTAGTTATTTCTTGAAGTAATAGAAATGCATCGTCGTTGATTTGCGAGTTCATTTCTTCCTCTAAGTCTAAGGCTTTATTGCTCCGCACTCAGATTCTTTGAACTAAAGATGAAAAGATAATGTCTGGTCGCATTTCCTGTATCGGGAGAGGAAAGTTGTGATGTTTGAACCTTATCAGACTGAAGGATCAGGTGTTTTTGCTGAGCCTTCCTCCTGACCCCTCCTGTTAACACTCAGAATGTTTAAGTCCAGCTGGACTTAGAAGCTCGCTGTATAAGTCATATGGTATAGTTATGAACTGGGTCTATTCCTATTGTACTGCCCCTCAAGACAAACAGCTTATACATGATTTCAGATCTTGCGCAATGTTTGTACGGTTTCATATCAATAACGTTACGTTCTTTCCAACATATGAATAACCATGAGCATTTTTTGTGTTGGAAGTGCATTGCCTAGACCAACTTTTCCGTTCCGTGTGAAATCACATCATGAATAAGCGAAATAGATTTATTTAAAATAGAATAAAAGTTATTAAACTTTGAAGCATGTTAAAGAAATGGCATTTTGGTTTAATTTGTTACTCCACACATAGAAACCGCCAGCCTGCATGAAGTGAAGTGATGTTTTAACAATGGTCCATTGAGGTCCATCTGTAATCACTAACACAATCGGTATTAATATACTGATATTAACAATAACGAAGTTATATCACATTCAGAACTTCACAACTTCACATTCACAATCTCATATCTTTAGATAAGATCACTGACTATAATATTCGTTTCTAAAAATACTAAGCATTACTTACCCTCTGACAGTGATGAGTTTCAGGGAAATTCTAATGAATAACTTAAGACTATTTATACTTTTTCTTGTAAATAAGAATTATAGTTAAAACAGTACCTTTGTTGTAAAAAAGAAAGATAATCTAATAATAATCTTAAGTCAGTATGTAGGCATACACAAATTATGATCACAAGTAATACCACAGGCTTCAGAAATTTTGCAAAGTCCATGCAAACCTGTTCTCAGTAAAGGCACTGTGACTCTTTCAGTTTCTGATAGAGAAGGTCACACCCCGACATTTGGCGCTCAGTGTGGTTTTAAAACACATCCAATCAAATGTGGCATATTACATATTTGAATGATTACCTCATGTTTCTCTTTTTAGCAGGGATTCCATAATGCGTAATTGATCTTTTCTTTCTTTGGAAAGATACTATATCCACTACTGCAACAGCAAAACCTATTTATACATCCCACATCACACAGTTTGTCTGTAGTGTTGCACACAAAAATGATTTTATTACATAGATTTGAAATTGTTCCTGATTCACTAAAGTTACAAACAGTACAAACAAATTAAAGTAAATATTTTAGCTTTACTTTGAGAGTGAATGTGCACAGTAGTATATTATGTTTTTTTAAATCAAACTGCTTACCTGTTTTTCTATTATCACAGCAGAACTACTGTGCTGTATGTCGTAAAACACTTTTGCCTTCAGACTGCTTTCAGTCCTTTAGATACTGTCATACAAGACTGGCATTGTGTTGTGGGATATTGAACCATCCATCAAACGGAAAATTCCAGATCTTTAAAAGTACAAAACACTTCTCACTCCATTCTATAAAGGTTCAGTAACATTTAGACCTTGTGATTGGGAACCCCATAAGACATGAGTTTTGTTTTCCAGGATAGATGGAACCCTGGCTGCTCCTTCTCCTTGGTTATAATTCCTTTTTACACAGTAAGTACCAGCTCTAAAGATGCAGGAGACATATGCCCAACCGTTGGTACCTCACACTATGTTTAAAGGTTGGTTAAAGGGTGACAGAATTGCAACTCATCGATCCATGTTACTTATTCTCTGTTACCTGGGTTTAGGGTTGATGTGCTAACTTTAGATTCTTTGTAAAACCCAATATAAAGTTTTTAACTATGCACATTAAAATATGTAATGTTTTTGCTGCTGATGTATCTGTCATTGTGACCCTACTTGGGCTCTGGGGAAGTCCATTAACTTACTCATGTTGTTAAAAACCCAAAAGTTAAATCACTTCAAAGAAACATTGTCTCCATTGTCCACAACCTGCAGAGGTCTTACAAGTCACCTTTCTGGCCACTTCGATGTATGTTTTTTATGTTTTGGGGTTGGTCCAATTTTCTCATTCTTTTTTCAATAGTTTTCCCATAATTGCACCATTGTCAAGATCACTGACTCAGGAGACCTTTCAGATTCCCTTAGAAGGCAGCTGACGAGAAATAAAAAGCAATCAGGTTAAAGACGGTGTTGATGGTGGTGAGGAGCAAGGCATACCCCTGAACATGTGAGACGCTGTATGGCAGGAAGCAGAGGACAACGACCAAGAGTGTGCGCACGGTCCACCGCATGTCAGTGCTGGACATGCGCCGGAGGATGAGGATAAACCAGGCATAGCAGAAGGTGGAGACGAAGAACAGTAGGACGTAGAGGACCACACATAGCTCCAGACATATAGGCAGCACCAAGTCCAACTGTGGCTGTGTGAAGTTGTAGCAGTCCTGGCTGTGGTCCTCACCGTTGCTCGTGTGGTCCACAATGTAGACAAAGCACAGGTGGGTGGACCGGAAGACCACTACAGAAGGTGTAGATGGTGGAGAAGAAGATGAAGGTTGTAAGGGGGCCCAGGTAACTGGAGGAGTCATCGCATTTCTGACTCAACCTCATACATCTTCAGTGCCAGGAAGAACAGGAACAGCAGATCGGAGATGGTCAGGATAAGCAGCAAGATCCCAGTGGACGTGGGCTTGTCACAAATCTTCTTGGTGAAGGTGTAGAAGGCAAGCAAATTCGCTGGAAGGCCGATCAAGAACTTGAGGACTTAGACAGATAGGATAGCCTGCCCACACACCATAGTTCTGAAGACACTTTTTAAAAGTCTGGCAGCACAGAGGGCCCCAACCAAATCCTTGATGACCAGATCTATAAGAGCAGCGCATTACTTGGCTCAGGTGTGGAAAACAAGCCAAAATATTTACACAAGCTGGGGTATTTCAGGATACTGCCTGTGTTTCACTCTAAGCTGGCGGGAGGGTTTATGTCAAACAGTCCTTACAAGTTGTTATTGAATGAAGAATGCGCCTTGAGCATGGAATCCGTGTGTTTGAATGTGACATGTAAAGTACACAAACTTTGCTTGGACCTCATTTGAGCAGTAGGAAATGTGTTAACTGTCTTAATATTATTTTGTCCTCATTTTAACCTTCCTTTCCTTTTAAAGTCTCACTGCACATTCATTCAGTAGATTTAAAAACTAGTACTATAAAACTTACTGCAAAGTGACCATTATAAATTTACAGTATTGTAAATATTGCTATAAATCCTTATATAAAAACTTGTACTGACATACTTAATGAAGGAATAAACAAACCTCAGTGCAATGTTTCTTTTCAATTCTCTCTTCTTTCTGGCTTCTCTGTCAGCTCTGTCGCTTCTAGCTCATCCAGAATGAATTTTGTAAATTCATGAATTAAAACATCTATCCATTGCTGTTCCAGACCTTCTGTGTTTCATCGCTCAGCTATTCCCCCGTGCTCTTTCTTGCTCTGGTTTGTAATCTGCCCCTCGACTGGAACTGCCTCCTTCGTTAGCCTTCTAATGCTCTGCTGTAATGGTTCCTTCGATCCCAAGTAATGAAGGCAAACAGGCGAAGGTCATAACCACGGCTTGAGTTTTATGAGCCTGCAAAGCCATCTGTTTTCACCCGGGTATGCACTGCAATCTCCCCTGAACATGTGATGCCTTTTGTTTAGAAACAAAGTTACGTGGACGTTTAAAGAAGGACGGGGGCTAAGCCAAACTTTCCACCCCCCCAACCATTTGTCAAGATGGTTTACTTTAGATTTAAACAGACGCTTTAATTCAAATGAGATTGTTACATGAAGCCATGGGATGCCAAACACACAGGGTTATAGTATGATCTTTGTCTAGCTCTGTTTCTGAATGCTGAAATTTCAACCTGCTTCTGAAGGAACCAACATGAACCCCAGACTGGTGGATGTCACCTTTCCTCTCAGCCAGGGCCCTAAGACCAGGCCATGACAAAACCAGCCATGTGCATAGACACTGGTCTCTGGTTGACACAAATATGCCATCTCTTCATGTACATTTACCAGTATTGACTCGCTGTGGCATTCGAGGCCTGGCTAATTTTAGAACAGACTAGAATAGCAGCTGCTCTCTAGACTTTAAACTACACAGAGTTTATATTCAGAAGTGCAAAAGGACATGGAAAGTTTAGTTTAAAGCTACCATGGCATTAACCTCCATGTTAGTGAATTAATGTGAATAGCGGTTGGCCCACTAGCAATGGTATTAGGCCTTAGACAGTTTATAAATCAGGCCACTCTGGGACTAAAGGCATTTGCAGTTTGGCAGCCTGACAACTTTGTGATGACTTTGGCTGAATTTGGTATAAAGATGCTTTTTGTGCTGCTCAGCTCTCTATAATATTACTTAACAGTTTAAGAGTTTTTATTTGCATGCTTTTCCTTCATTTCTCTGTCTAACTGCCCATATTTGAGTGAAAGAAATGTATCCCTGTCATAATGTTCTCTGAATAAATTGTCAGCATCTGTATAAATGTAGCATTTTGGCTTTTGCAAAATTTTTCACATTCATTTTAAGACAAAGGATTAAATCATTTTATTTCAGAATATGTTTTGAATACAAACACTGATGTGCACAGAAAAGAACAAACAAGCAATATAGGATATATTTCTTACATTTGATGACTGTACGCTTTGAAAACTGCATACTGGGAGTTCTGGGCTCTTGGGTGTGTTTAAGAGAGATAATGAGAGAAAGCTGAAGGAAACTGAAGTTCAGTGCTGGATGGTCAGAGTCACATCCTCATTCATTCAGACATCAGACAGCTCATTCTGGTGTACAACATAAACAAGATGAACATTATTATTGACTCAAAGAAGTATGACACCCAGTGTTTATGACTTTTGTAAAACCCACCTACCCCTGTCCATTGCACTGGTTACAAGTCTAACCTTTTGTTGAAGAATGTCTTCTCGGCACTAAGACTGAGAAAACAACACATTACTAACTGGCATTACACAGTCTTTAGGGTTCAGTGTATTCTTGCTACCTTAGGAGTCAGTGAACTCACCATGGTGTTACAGTAAATTATGTCTCTGACAGAATCATTCGCATAAATATTGTCATCAGTGGAGGAGGTATTGGTCTCCATCTGCTGGCCCTTGGTGTGGTTGCCAGTTTGGGCACAGCCAAAATAAATCGACTCGTTGCACGGCCTAAATAAACAAATTTTGAATTTAATTTTGTTCACAACATGCTTTTAACACGTTAAATGTGTGTCTTGAAATCCTGATTTAAATAAACAACAAAAATGTAAAAATGCAGTACATCTGTACAAATCCATTCATTGAATTTTTTTGCATTTTTAATCTCAAAATCAAATCCTGTCGGAATGAAAATGTTGACAATTTCAAAAAAACAAGTTCATTTATTGTGAAAACCCCATTGGTTCATTTATTTTTTCGTTGTCTACCTGGAAGTGAGGTCTAACGATGTCGGGCCAGTAGAGCACTGATTTCTGCTAAAACAGAAATGAAGAATTAGACTCATATGTCTATTGGTTGTAGTTGTTTTTGCCAAGTAAGAGAACAGAGAATTTGTATTGGCAATAGCTGACATTAACACACACAATAAGTACTAAAGTACTAAGTTAAGATTTAATAACAAGTATTAAGGCTTTAAGAGATTTTGCCATATCAACAAAATGTGTATACAAATAAAAGCAGTATGAACAGACTGAAGATTAGTGTTAGTATGTTATTAGTATATTTGTATGTTACATGAGTGTGTTATTAGTATGTTAGTATGCAAGATAGAAAGCTGCAGTCATTCATAAGTGGATATTTAGACTGAATGGTAAAGGTCTATCCCTCCATTAAAGGATCTGCTGGGTCTGAGTTATATGCATGTATAAATAATGCATGTGAGGTCAATGGTATCAGTACGCAGACATACTACACAATGGCAAAATGAGTAAGATGATGTTTTTCCAAACTGTACCTCTTTTTTCGTCTTCTGTAGATAACGTTTCCTACCACAACGATGCCCATCACAATACAAATGGAACCTACAAGAGGAATCCAATAGTCAAATCCAAAGGACCCTGGAAAGAATGGAGAAAATGATTTAAAAGAGGACATCAAACAGCAGGATTTATCCTCTGTCAGTGTGCATGCAGAAATATCTGTACCTTGTGTCTGCTGATGAGAGCTACGTATCTGATACGTGTCATTGCCCAAGTAGTTCACTGCCTCACAAGTTACAGCGTGGCCTGCTGGTCCTGTCATCACTGACACGGTCATTCTTCCTGTAGAGTTGTTCGTCACGTTAAAGTGTGGAAAGACGGCATTTCTTCCATCAACGGTCCAGGAGATGCTGGCGTTTGGCTCCGCCTCCACCCAGCACATGCAGTGCAGAGCTCCCTCCCTCTCCCAGCAGGCGGAGTCTGGCAGGATGGTGGGAGGGACTGAGACACAGGGAGTCGGACAGAAAGTCAACAGCAACACAATAATCTAACCGCTGTGCTGGGTCACCAGTGTTTAAAGGGGTAGGGGGCAGTGAAGCCTCCATTATAACATAGCTTGGCTCTTCATATCATATTTACATGACGGCACATCCTATTTACTGAGGAAGTAAATAAATCCCCGCAGGATTAAAACTTGTTCAGAAACTCTTACACAATGTATAGCTGTAGATTCAGCATGTGGTCATGCTCTAAATGAACTCATGTGGTCATGCTCTAAATTAACTGTCTCCCAACATGAGTCACTGGACACTACATAAAGTACAGTAATAATTCTCTGGAATCCAGTCCAGAACAGTCAGTCATTGCAATGCAGTGACCATATATCACCCGGAATTTGTTATAGATCACTAGAGGAACTAACATGGGCCATGGTAATGCATGGAATTTTTTTTCATTTTCATTCATTCCTGTTTTGGTTTCATACATGAATGAATAGTGTTCTGTTAACATTGTTAATAGGTTTACATAGTTTAAACTTATAGGTTGGTTATTTGCTTAACATCAGATGATAATGTCTCATGACATAATGTCAGCAAGGTAAAAACTGGATGTGGGGTAGATAAATCATGATTTCTTGGAAACAACTTATAGTCTGAGGGCAAGAACGGAACTAACGGTAATATCCGGATGTGGTGGTAAAGGGAAGCGTGTACTGTATGTGGTGGAGTAGGGTGGCAACATCGCAATGTAAATGGGCGTTTGTTGTGTGCAGTGAAGTGTTGGTTTGTGTGGACTCTCACAAATCAGTTCCACACTCTGAGATTATAACAAAATAGCATTTGCTCACTAATTTGTGGTAGTCATCCTTCCTAACAGGGGAATCAGGGATTTGTGAAATAATGAATGTCACTTTTTAAAACAGTTAATTAAATTCAGTCTCATGAATACAATGCCTATCTGGATACATAATTATAAAATCTGAAAAAAATAAAGTGTTAATTTTGAACCAGAATGCCTATCCAAGCAATGAGAATTTTAGCTCATTATATGGTTTTAGTGATCAAAATGTTTGATGGTGTAGTGTGAGTAAAGTGCATTGGTGTGGTCTTCACTCACATAAGATATGAAGAGGATCAGCAGTCACAGGGTTTCCATCTGGCATTCTCCTGCATGAGAGCCTCTTGCCCTGGTCTCCACGGCTGGCACTGAACAGAGCGTGTGCCACAGATACCCACAAGCCGCCTGATTCCTGTGTAGTGGTGACCTCGTTAGACACAGAAGACAGGCCCAACCATTCCAGCTGAGGTGGAGACACGGGACAGGAGTGTCGGATGGTGCAGTTGGCAGAGAACAGCCTTCCCTCCACTTGTGTGCTTTCTACAGTAATGCCAGCCTCTGAGGGTGGTGCTACATGAAAAGCATAGATGATAAAATCAGTGATCAATATGATTTTCTGGGACCAAATTCAGTTTTGGACATTGTTTCTTCTTGTATACTTACACACATTTATCTTTGTGTAATCCCCATATATATTTCCAGGATTGATCCATACATAAACACTGATTCCATGATCCTCTTGACGAACATTGGTAATCTTTAAGCTACAATTTCCCTGGGCAGCATTTCCCAGGAGTGATGTCCTTCCTCTAAACTGATGTATTATATCCTTAGTGTTTGTAGAATACACTGTTGGGTAGCCAGAGCGCTGATACTTGTACCAAGTCGCATGTGTGTGAGGGCCGGTCCTGCATGGCACCACCACACAGTTTCCCTGGATGGCCATGACAGATTTTGGCACCTGCACCTTCGAGCAGTGACATGAGCAGCTCAGTAGTGAAGCTGGAGAGACATGAGAGAGTGTGGAGTTTATTCAGCTGCACTAGATCACTACAGATATTTAGTGCTGGATGGTCTTCACTAAATCCCTACAGACCTTTAGTGCTAGAGGATCTTCACTAGATCACTACATATCTTTAGTGCTGCATGGCCTTCACTAGATCACAACAGATATTTAGTGCTGGATGGTCTTTGCACCATTATAGAGGTTGGTTTCAGAGAGAGTGACTAAAGCTTCCATTTTACTTCCAAGGTGGATATAAAAACAGCATGCACTAATGAACTGGCACTATTCCAAGATCAAACAAAAGTGTTTTTTAGTTTAGTTTAGGTCTGTTTGGGCAGTTATACCAGTCCTGGACATCCTGGACATATAGGACTGCATGTTCTTCTTTTTGGACTATATGCTGTAAATGTCCACACCCAAATTAATAATGAATGTGCCATCCTTTGTACCTTGCCATACTTCACATATTTATTTGAACATTACTGGAGAATTACTGGAACCTTACTACTGGAATGCCTCAGTGCATCTGCAACTCTTGAACCAATCATTTGGCAAAGCTCAATAAAGTTGGAGATTTTATGTATGTGCCATTTTGTTCAGCACTCAGCATGACTGCATTTGAAAATTAAATATTTTATAATGAGAATACCAACACTGGTATTTCTACCCCAAAATCTGCCTAGAGGTCTCTTGGTGTTCTCAGAATTCTGCAGATTGATGTAAAAATGTTTTTAAAAGTTTTTATTTCCTAAAAACATTTATAGCAGAGTACTTTGTACAACAAAGTGCAAAAACGTCCACTTGGAAAAGGATTGCTACATAAACCTTAATTCAGTATTACTGGAGCCTTATTTGAATACACCAGCATTTCTTTTCAGCCCAGTTCTAATGTCATACGACTCATAAGTCAAACACAATGTAAAACCACTTTTAAATAACCCAGAATGCTGAACAAAAATGATATATTTTCATATTTCATAGTGAAATATTAATGTCAAAAGCCCAGCATTTATTTAAAAAAAGAATATAATTACACTATAAATAGATATTTTACAAATCTACAGTGACAAGTTATAATGACCTATAACATCATAACAGTAGCAAAAAAAAAAAAAAAACAATAGACACATAACCAGAATAAAGATGATTATTGTGTGGTGAGAGGAGCGGTGGGTGTGTTCATGTGTTCATGTCTGTTTCTTACGCTCTGACATTCTGCTTCGTATTTTGCAGCAACAGGTGCTGTGTTTCCTTCTCCAAGGATAATTTGTAGTATTTTAGGTTGTGGAAGAATTGGAAAATTTGTGAGTATGCTATACAATTATTATGACATTACTGTACTTGGGGAGTTAAGACATGTCAAGTAAAATCATTCCACTCAAGTCATGATCAGTTGCTCCTTACCTGTTAGGAAGAGTTTAAGCACGCTATCCATTACTGGACACTGAATCCTGGAAAGGAGATGTAGAAACACACAGGACAATGAGTAATGCTGAAGTAGCATATCTGGCTTCAGTGGAGGCTGCTGATTCTCAGTGCAACTCAGTTTAAATCTCTTGTAATAATAAGGCTTGGCCGTATTATTGTATTGGATACTTTAAAACATGCAAAACCAGACACCATCCCAGGTGGTACAAAAGCAATGACCAAATTAAAACTAAGCAGTCGAGATTAATCTGTCTCTGCCAAATAAGCAAGAAGACACTTAGACAATGGTCTTATTATACATTTTATAAAATCTCTCCATTCTCCCATCACTACATTCTATTCTTCTAATAGTTTTTATTTTAGACATTTATTTCTTTTTGTAAACTCCTGAATCTCAGTCTGTCTAATAGGGTACTGAGACGATCAAGTACCGACTACTAAATATTTTAATGTTATTGACATGAAAAGCGGAACAGCTACTTTTAAAAAATGTAAACGTCTTCTGTCTGTAGACAATAATAAGGCATTTAGAATACTGCTGTTTGCTTTATTTTTTACATTTCACTTTTGTTACCATCATTTTCTGTCAAAAGCTACCTAAAGTAAGCGTAAAATTAGAATTATAAACAATACTGCAAAAAACATTATTTTCCAAAAAGTATTAAATTTTTTTCAAAACAAATGTTTAAGTGAAGAAAAGAATATCTCTGTATTCAAGACTTATTCATTTTCTTTGTTTCACTGTAATTCTATGTTCATTTTTATGCTTTAAAATCTTTTTTTTATTTATTGTTTTATATACGGGTTTCATGTTTATGCTGTAAAGCGCCACATTGCACACACACAGACACATATCTCACACAGACTCTTTAATATACATTCATTTTATATTAATTTTATTATTCATTTTCCATTGCTCAAAATACCATGTCTAATTCCTGTATTTCGACGTATCAATCACCATTGGTTTCTTACCTTCTGCTGCTGTAGACACTGCACTATCGCAGGCAAATAAAGGTTTGTCTTTTGGTTTCTTTCTTTATATACTATATTTCTACAGAAGCAGAAGTTTGGCTTCCTGAAGAACAGCCTACCAAGTTCACTATGTGACCACACTTACTTTGAGTCAGGCACAATTATACACACTGCACACAGCAAATGGCTCAGGACATCTGCACTTGCATATCGGAGTACTGCCGCACCCTAAATATACCAATACTCATCTCTGCATCATTTGTGGTTTGCCTGCACGTTCACACTAACGTCACATTAATTCAATACCACTATACATTTTGCTGTGCACTGCGACATTAAACTAC
Organism: Brachyhypopomus gauderio; assembly: GCF_052324685.1. Taxonomy (NCBI): domain Eukaryota; kingdom Metazoa; phylum Chordata; class Actinopteri; order Gymnotiformes; family Hypopomidae; genus Brachyhypopomus; species Brachyhypopomus gauderio. Next base: position 20,261,767 of record NC_135217.1, on the reverse strand, counting down.
CTCAGGTAAAATACATGACACATGGTTTATGTAACAGTGTGCTTCTCAGCTGGATTCAAACACAGGTCCCCTTGTGCAGAGGAGCCGCACTGCTGCAAGCTTGAAGAATCAGATTAAACAAAATGCAAATGACCAGACCCACTGGGGAGCGAACGCTAGCTGCACCTGGGTAACTGGTAGAGAGAAGGCGAAACAGAAAGATGTAGCTCAAGGCTGTAGAGAAGCTCCAGAGAGGAAAAGAGACCCACGAGACGGCCCTTGAGGTCGCTAACTGAAAGCTCAATCTTGACTCTTATCAGAACACTGTACAAATAATGAAACAAACGAGCGCTTGCTTAAGTAGCCAATAGAGCACGTGCTCATAATGTGCTTCCGATTACTGTGAAGTGGCCCTGCGTCTCCCTCTGGTGGCCAAAGACGGCCTAACCAAATAATGCCTATTTGAACATATTTTTATTAATTGCAGTTTGATACGTACCGCCAGGAGGGAGAGAAACCACTTTCTTGGTCGATTCACACACACTTTTCGGTTCTGGCTCCGTGTCTGTTATAAACATGAACTAAAGCAGTTTTTATTTTTATGAGCTTAAGCTACATCACTGCAATACCTGTAAAAATGCGATAAATACTGGCAACTGTGGTTACCAGGATTTTACCCATAATAATTACAGTAAAAAATTTGGCTGGCAAAATTTAACCGTAATTAACTCGGAATAAAATATTCAACTATTAGCCTATGTCAAAAGATTTTAGTACTGCTGATTTTTCGGTTAAGGTTATAGTTTCATTCCATATTTTACAGTACAAATACAAGTTTTACCATAAAAAGAACCATTGTTTCACAATACAAATCTATTGAAAATTTGATGGTTTTTGCCATGAAAAAAGACTGTTAAATGGCAGAGTTGTATAGTAACGAAGTAGAACTACTTCATTACTGTACTTAAGTACTAAAATGCTGTATCTGTACTTTACTGGAGTATTATATTTTTCTATTACTTCCACTTTCACTTCACTACATATTTTCCATACAGTTTAATACTCCGATACATTTTTACTTGCTGTATAGTTACTCGTTACAATTATAAACACAGGGCTGCTGCTAAGGTTTTGGAGGCCCTAAGCATAACTGGTCAGGGAGGTCAGCAAAATCACCGGCAGCAAAATCACTAATGAGGTCACCAAAAGATAGACTATGTGCTACTTCAGCATTGATGCTGATGACGGCAAGGCCACTTAAACGCTCCTGTCCCATTGTTGACCGTACATATGTTTAATAAGTTTCAGTTTGGAGAAACTACGCTCAGCAGATGCAACTGTGACCGGAAGAGTCAAGATGATTCTGAGAAGAATCCACAGATTTGGGTACACTTCTTGCAGGCTATAACATTAAGTAATCAAACAATTTAAAACTTTAACACGTACTTACCAGCAAGTGTTGCACGGGCATCATCTTTTTGTTTTTTCCTCCGCTTTTCAGCTCTGGAGTCGTGCTGTCGCTTCATTGTCATTTACTTCAGGCATTTAATTCGAAAGTGAGCCCGGGTTTCCATCCAAACCTTTCGAAAAAATAATGCGCAATTTCCAAGTTTCGGCAGAAATAAATGCGAATTAAGCCTTGTTTCCATTCATTATAGTTTTGCGAATAAACTTTAGATCACGTGAGAGGACGCCAAACAATAGTGGTTTTACGTCCATCTGGCAGTTACGCATTTTTGCACGTTGAGGTTTTGAAACATTTTTTTCTTTTTCTTTTCTATACATGGAGAAGTTAAATTCAATTTTTGCTCTCTCCAGAACTGTTTTTGTATGCATTTGTCATCTTTACATCGCGATCATGTACAGAACCACATGACTTGAGGCACGTCATCGTTTATGCGAAAAACCCTTTTCCATCCAGTTTTTCCGAATTTTGGCGATGCGATAGTCTAACTTTCCACCTCCTCCTAGCGTAAAAATCTTTTTGCGATATTTGAAGCTTTTTTCGAATTTTGGTTTTTTCCATCCAGCTTTTTTCATGCGCATTTTCAAAATGCGCAAAAACTCGGTGGATGGAAAACCCTGCTACATTTACGACCAGGGTTGCCAGATTGTGGACGTTTTTCCATCCAATTAGTTTGTTTAGGGTAAAAATATGGCACTGGGAGAGTTTTTTGTATAGAATTGCTGGGGAACATTTAACACAATATAACTCCAAGTCAACCACACTTCTGTGAAACCAACCTGGGGTGGGTTTCCCGAAACGTTCGTAGCGCTAAGTACTTCGTAACCTTGTATGAAACGTATGAGTTTAAGAAGTACTTAGCGCTAAGAACGTTTCGGGAAACCCACCCCTGTTCAGTTAGGAAGCAACACTGATTGTGAATCAATTTCACCTGCTGTTGTGCAAATGGAATAGACAACAGGTAGAAATGAGATGCAATTAGCAAGACCCCCCTATAAAGGAGTGGTTCTGCAGGTGGGGACCACAGACAACTTCTCAGTACCTATGCTTTCTGGCTGATGTTGGTGGTCCTTTCACACTCGTGGTAGCATGAGACGGACTCTACAACCCACACAAGTGGCTCAGGTAGTGCAGCTCATACAGGATGGCACATCAATGCGAGCTGTGGCAAGAAGGTTTGCTGTGTCTGTCAGCGTAGTGTCCAGAGGCTGGAGGCGCTACCAGGAGACAGGTCAGTACACCAGGAGACGTGGAGGAGGCCATAGGAGGGCAACAACCCAGCAGCAGGACCGCTACCTCCGCCTTTGTGCAAGAAGGAACAGGAGGAGCACTGCCAGAGCCCTGCAAAATGACCTCCAGCAGGCCACAAATGTGCATGTGTCTGCACAAACGGTTAGTAACCGACTCCATGAGGATGGTATGGGGGCCCGACGTCCACAGATGGGGGTTGTGCTCACAGCCCAACACCATGCAGGACGCTTGTCATTTGCCAGAGAACACCAGGATTGGCAAATTCGCCACTGGCGCCTTGTGCTCTTCACAGATGAAAGCAGGTTCACACTGAGCACATGTGACAGACGTGACAGAGTCTGGAGATGCCGTGGAGAGCAATCTGCTGCCTGCAACATCCTTCAGCATGACCGGTTTGGTAGTGGGTCAGTAATGGTGTGGGGTGGCATTTCTTTGGAGGGCCGTACAGCCCTCCATGTGCTCACCAGAGGTAGGTAGCCTGACTGCCATTAGGTACCGAGATGAGATCCTCAGACCCCTTGTGAGACCATATGCTGGTGCGGTTGGCCCTGGGTTCCTCCTAATGCAGGACAATGCTAGACCTCATGTGGCTGGAGTGTGTCAGCAGTTCCTGCAAGATGAAGGCATTGAAGCTATGGACTGGCCCACCCGTTCCACAGACCTGAATCCGATTGAGCACATCTGGGACATCATGTCTCGCTCCATCCACCAACGTCACGTTGCACCACAGACTGTCCAGGAGTTGGCGAATGCTTTAGTCTAGGTCTGGGAGGAGATCCCTCAGGAGACCATCTGCCACCTCATCAGGAGCATGCCCAGGCGTTGTAGGGAGGTCATACAGGCACGTGGAGGCCACACACAATACAAAGCCTCATTTTGACTTGTTTTAAGGACATTACATCAAAGTTGGATCAGCCTGTAGTGTGTTTTTCCACTTTAATTTTGTGTGTGGCTCCAAATCCAGGCCTCCATTGGTTAATAAATTTGATTTCCATTGATAATTTTTGTGTGATTTTGTTGTCAGCACATTCAACTTTGTATAGAACAAAGTATTCAATGAGAATATTTCATTCATTCAGATCTAGGATGTGTTATTTGAATGTTCCCTTTATTTTTTTTGAGCAGTGTATATTGGCACCTTCCACACCTTCAACATTGAGTGATCTTGGCGGTGAGGAAGGAGACCACCCTGGCCCTACCTAGAAACAGTGTTTGCGTTTGCTGGAGTGAAAGTAAATTCCTATAGGATGAAGTGCCATCTCTGCCTCCCTAAAGAGGGTGAAATATTGGCCTTCAAAAATTCACCTTCGAACTTGAAGAAACACATCAATGTAAGTTACAAATATAACACACAGAACACACACCAGCTTGAGCTATCAGTAAGAGGTAGTTAGGTTATATATCTAAGCTAACTAACCTAATTATGTTCATGACGTGCTGCAGTTTTCACTTAACATTAGCTGGCAATCATAAAGGCGATGTTGTGTTTTTAGCAACAGTAAGCCGTGTCTCTTTTCATGCTGACTAATCATGTGCCCATTTTTATAGTGTAGTGTTTTTATAGGGTAAGGTCATTTATTGGGGGTAAACGCAGGGCAGTAGGCTCACCCTTAGAATCCAACGGACGGATTTTACGTCCAAAATATACCTCGTTTTCTCAGCTAAATTAAGGCGAACTGGTACTTCTGCGTCAAACCTACGACGTAGCGGGACATAGGTTATCTGTTTTTTGTGTACGAAGTGTTAAGCCCAATTTAAGTTGCTACTTGTTTGTACATACAGAACACTTGTGTTTGTGGTCTTTGACGTCTTTGATTTGTAAGTGATATATAAAAACAATTGATAATCAAACTTCTTTAATTCAAAACACAATACTTGTACTTTTTACTTTCAGTACTTGAGTAATACATTTTATAGTAAACTACTTGCAATACTTATGTACAAAAATGCTGAATACTTCTGTACTTCTACTTAAGTAAAGTTTTTAAAGAACACTGACTTCTACTCAAGTCAATTTTTTGACCGAGTACTTGTACTTTTACTTAAGTATGGGTCTCTAATACTTTATACAACACTGTTAAATGTACTGTCTAATGATTTCACATGTAATATTTATGACCAAAGGTATAATAAATACCACAAACACCTACTCGTGTTGTATACATTTTACTTCATAATCACAAAAGGAACAACCTCAATAATTACAATCATTTAAGAAATTCCCCAAACTGTCAGGTTCACCAGAAATTGTTTGCAGAACAATCAATTGACACACACACACACTGCTCTGCCATTGATCATGTATGCTGCTATAGCAGTTCTCAGCACATGTGGTCAAAAATTAAACCAGAAAGCATATTATGGGAAAAATATGGAAATAAATTATGAAAAATTGCATTGTACCTGTAGTTAGTATTATTATTATTAGTAGTAGTTGTTTGAAATTATTGGAACTGAAATTATTTGAAATTTTTGTAAAGATGTTGTGCATTAGAATTTGTGTTTAATGAACTTAAGTAGGCTAAGTGTGTTATTTTTAGGCTAAGTATGTTTATGTATGCCTCAGCACTAACTGATGAACTGATGACATTTCTTTTCTACAAATGTTTCTCTACTCCAACACAAAGAAGTGTGAAAGATCTGTGTGTCGATTGTGCTGTAGCTTTGTGCAAGAAGGTTGTCAGCAGGTTCATTTAGCTGGAAAGGGAGAAGAGCCTTGGCCACAGCTGATAATAGAGTCTCCAGGTGGGGGTCCAGGCAAAAAATGATCCAGGGGGCGCTGGAGCTGGAGGAACTGATCGCTAAAGTCTCGTCTTCTGACAAGAAAACACAGAATCTAGTTCCCACCTGGCAAGATGTAGAGGTCCTGGAGTCCATCAGCAAGGTAGCAAGTAGATACTGAAGCTTAATAATAGACAGGAAGGCCATCACGAATTCAACAGGGTCTCATTCGTTCAGGTAGATATTGGACATGTCATCCTAACAAAGAGAGAACACACCATGACCTAAACCATCAGTATATAATCAATTCCACACATTATCCTTTTTCCAATCTTTATGCTTTTTTATTGCTCTGGTGGCCTATAACCCAAAAAATTAACAGCTATAGCTATGAAACATTCACAAGACTCCGTAGTGTTGGTGATCACTATAGAAACTATAATGTCTATAATGTCACTCTACTCCCATGACAGGCCTAATAATTAGATAATTAATTTAGAAGTGAGTTGGAGTCAAGTGTTACTATAGGAAAAGGCAAAGGTGTGCAGAACATAGCTAATGCCACAGTACTGGACCTGAGAAACCACCACATTACTAAGTGTAGAGAACTATACTACCTTTTGGGGGCAGTGTGCTGTTGATACCTCTGGAACCTGTGAACACACCTTGGTGTGCCTGTAAAAACCATCTCCTGATGCAGCATTTGCATAGATATTGTCATCATTGTCCAAATTATAGGTGTTTATCTGCTGGGCCTTGGTCTGGGTTTCATGTGACCCTGTGAACTTCCTAAATAAACAAAACCACATTCCTTAGAAACATCTTTAAAAAAATTCCTTCCCAGGGACCTGTGTTAATTTTAATTTGTGTTAAGTGAGTATAAGAGTATAATAGATTTAGCTCAGCACTATCTCAATGTCATTGTGACCAGATAAATTAATCTTGCAAAATTACCTCTTTTTTAGTCTTTTGTGAACAGCTATGATGACCATTCCAAGGACGATGAAAACTATGGCAGCCAGAATCAAATAGTTCAATCCAGCAATCCCTGGAAACAACAGAATAAGGACATACCCAGAACATCAAGCAGCCACATCTTTCTCCTGCTCCCCTGCAGACCAGTGAGAAATATTCAGTACCTTGTACAGTGATACCAGACACCTGGTACGTGTCATTGCCCAAGTAGTTCACTGCCTCACATGTTACAGCGTGGCCTGCTGGTCCTGTCATCACTGACACTGTCATTCTTCCTGTAGAGTTATTCGTCACGTTAAAGTGTGGAGGGACGGCATTTCTTCCATCAACGGTCCAAGAGATGCTGGCGTTTGGCTCCGCCTCCACCCAGCACATGCAGTGCAGAGCTCCCTCCCTCTCCCAGCAGGCGGAGTCTGGCAGGATGGTGGGAGGGACTGAGACACAGGGAGTCGGACAGAAAGTCATCAGCAACACAATCTCAGAATCGCCAAATCTGCTGTGCCACTCAGCCAGGTACTAGTACTATCAAAGTACTAGTACACAAACACTAGTACTATAACAGTCACAGTCTCGCTCTTCAAGGCTCTAGGACAAAGCACCATGTGCAAACCCTTTACCTTGTTCCCTGGGCATACATTTTCAGATCTGTTCATAGCGCATACAGCTGTGGGTCCTTAGCAGCATGAATGCAAACTCTGCCACTGTATGAATATACTGTTTCATTAAGCTCAAATTAAAGGGCCTGTCCTCATGTGCTAAATAATTTCTCACCATAAGTCACTGTACATATAGAACAACAATAATTCCCAGAGGCCAACATGTCAGACTCCAGTTCCGAACACTAATTCAGGCTTAGTAAATTTCTACCTGAAAAACATCTGTTGTACCAAATATAGGACTTGATAAATCTGCAGATTTTATTGAATCCATTGTACTTAATAATGTAACGAAATAATCATTGTATTAATGTTGCCTGTCAGAACTGCTGTTTGACCTTTGTACATCCACTGTGAGTAGCTGTTGGTCTCGCCTTGAGACATTTTTCAGTTTGCTTTGCTGCCATCACCCTTGAAACCCGTGAATCAACGGTGTGAAGCTGGTGTGATTCATGCAGAAAACTTTTATATCTCGCCTGACATCTTGAAGCAGTAAATGTCTTGTCTTGTGGTCAATGGTGCTATTCTTTTGGATGATGAACCACTTATAGTTGGTTGCTGGAGGGTTGCTGTCAGTACTGCATGTTAATGAGATCTTACCTCCCTCAACCACAGGCATTGTTCCCCTGATATTTATGTTCACATTTCTTGGGGCATCTACAGAAATGCAGAATATATAAACTGTTTATATTCATATAGCCTACAAAGGAGATTATGCAACTGTATACAGAGTTCATCTCAATTAGAGTTTAGCAGTTCAATCAATGGATTCAAATTCATGGATGCATTTTTAAGGTTTTGTTTTGAACAATTAATTAAATTGAATCTCATGATTTCCTCTGCCACATAACATGATATATAATTTACGTTTTCAAAATGTTTGATGGTGTAGTGTGAGTAAAGTGCATTAGTGTGGTCTTCACTCACATGAGATATGAAGAGGATCAGCAGTCACAGGGTTTCCATCTGGCATTCTCCTGCATGAGAGCCTCTTGCCCTGGTCTCCACGGCTGGCACTGAACTGAGCGTGTGCCACAGATACCCACAAGCCGCCTGAGTCCTGTGTAGTGGTGACCTCGTTAGACACAGAAGACAGGCCCAACCATTCCAGCTGAGGTGGAGACACGGGACAGGAGTGTCGGATGGTGCAGTTGGCAGAAAACAGCCTTCCCTCCACTTGTGTGCTTTCTACAGTAATGCCAGCCTCTGAGGGTGGTGCTACATGAAAAGCATAGATGATAAAATTGATGGTAAAATTGAGTGATTGATATGATTTTCTGGGACCAAATCCAGTTTTGGACATTGTTTCTTCTTGTATACTTACAAACTTTTATCTCTGTGTAATCTCCATATATCTTTCCAGGATTGATCCATACATAAACACTGATTCCATGATCCTCTTGATGAACATTGTTAATCTTTAAGCTACAATTTCCCTGAGTAGCATTTCCCAGGAGTGATGTCCTTCCTCTAAACTGATGTATTATATCCTTAGTGTTTGTAGAATACACTGTTGGGTAGCCAGAGCGCTGATACTTGTACCAGGTCGCATGTGTATGAGGGCCGGTCCTGCATGGCACCACCACACAGTTTCCCTGGATGGCCGTGACAGATTTTGGCACCTGCACCTTCGAGCAGTGACATGAGCAGCTCAGTAGTGAAGCTGGAGAGACATGAGAGAGTGTGGAGTTTATTCAGCTGCACTAGATCACTACAGATATTTAGTGCTGGATGGTCTTAACTAGATCACTACAGATCTTTTAGAGGTTGGTTTCAGAGAGTGAAGCTTCCATTTTACTTCCACGGTGGATATAAAAACAGCATGCACTAATGAACTGTCACTATTCCAAGATCAAACAAAAGTGTTTTTTAGTTTAGTTTAGGTCTGCTTGGGCAGTTATACCAGTCCTGGAAATCCTGGACATATAGGACTGCATGTTCTTCTTTTTGGACTATGTGCTGTAAATGTCCACACCCAAATTAATAATGAATGTGAAAAGGTGTGTAATGTTTGTAGAGTTTAGTGTGTGTGAAGCTGTGTATGGTGTGTGGTAATGTATGCGGTGTGTATGAAGTTGTGTAGTGTGTATGGTGTATATGTTGTATATGATGTGTGATGTGCATGAAAGTGTATAGTGTTTATAGTGTGATGTGCATGAAAGTGTGCAGTGTGTATTGTATGACAACACCTCCTTAGGTATGTGTGTGTCTGTGTACTGTCAGTATGAGAGAGATATATGTATGTGTGTGTCTGTGTGGTGTATGTGTGTATGTGGAGAGTGTATGAGAGAGATGTGTGTATGTGGAGTGGGTATGAGAGAGATGTATGTATGTGTGTGTCTGTGTGGTGTAAATGTGTGTATGTGAAGTGGGTATGAGACAGATGTGTGTATGTGGAGTGGGTATGATAGAGATGTATGTATGTGTGTGTCTGTGTGGTGTATATGTGTGTATGTGGAGTGGGTATGAGAGAGATGTATGTATGTGGGCCTGCTTGTGTGGGGGGAGGGGGCAGAAACAATCAAAAATAACTGTCAACTGCTTCTCTGAATGGAGAAGCCTTGTTTAATCTGATTTGCACCCTCTGAACAAACGGTCATAGTTTGGGACATATTTAACTTATCGCTTAACCAAAGAGGTTATATGAGAGAGAATCCCTTGCTGATGATTTTGTTATAATTGTGTGTTGTTTGACCCAATGCTGTTTGATTTATGAGTTAAATATAGAGGCAAACTGTGAAAAAGCCCATTCTGATTTTGAGAAATTTATATGGGAGACAATGGGGCAATTTTCTGTGCCTAGGGCCAAACAAATTCTGTGCCTAGGGCTCATAACTCTAAAAATAATTGATGAAATTATTAGATATCTTGGAGTGCCAGAAAGGACAAGATTCACAACCATTTAACATTTAAATGGAGCGTCTAGGTGAAGGGGTAAGGATTTTACAGCAATTTATCCAGGAGATTTTTTTTACAGTGGAGTAGAAAGTATGTTTTGATCTGCTGGTTTCTATGTGGTCACTGAGCCTGTACTTGGGGAGTTAAGACATGTCAAGTAATATCATTCCACTCAAGTCATGATCAGTTGCTTTTTACCTGTTAGGAAGAGTTTAAGCACTCTATCCATTACTGGACACTGAATCCTGAAAAGGAAATGTAGAAACACACAGGACGATGAGTAATGCTGAAGTAGCATATCTGGCTTCAGTGGAGGCTGCTGATTCTCAGTGCAACTCAGTTTAAATCTCTTGTAATAATAAGGCTTGGCCGTATTATTGTATTGAATACTTTAAAACATGCAAAACCAGACACCATCCCAGGTGGTACAAAAGCAATGACCAAATTAGAACTAAGCAGTCAAGACTAGTTAATCTGTCTCTGCCAAATAAGCATGAAGTTGGTACTTAGACTATGTTCTTATTATACATTTTATAAAATCTCTCCATTCTCCCATCACTACATTCTGTTTCTTTAAAGTTGACTATTCTGTTTTTATTTTAGACATTTATTTCTTTTTGCAACCTCCTGAATCTCACTCTGTCTAGGGTACTGAGACCATCAAATACTGACTACTAAATATTTTAGTGTTAATTACATGAAAAGCGGAACAACTACTTTTAAAAAATGTAAACATCTTCTGTCTGTAGACATTAATAAGGCATTTAGCATACTACTGTTTGCTTTATTTTTTTACATTTCACTTTTGTTACCATTATTTTCTGCTGTTTTAACAAATCTAAAGAAAGCGTAAAATTAGAAGTATAGATAAATACTATACTATACCATATATACCAAAAAGTATTAATTTTTTTTTTAAGTTCAACTGAAGAAAAGAATATTCCTGTATTCAAGCCTTATTCATTTAGTTTTTTTCATTGTGAATCTATGTTAATTTTTATGCTTTAAAATATTTTATTTATTGTTTTATATAAGGGTTTCATGTTTATGCTGTGAAGCACCACATTGCGCACACACAGACACATATCTCATGCAGACTCTTTAATATACATTCATTTTATATTAATTTTATCACCATTGGTTTCTTACCTTCTGCTGCAGTAGACACTGTACTATTGCGGGCAAATAAATTTTTGTCTTTTGGTTTCTTTCTTTATGTAAAATATTTCTACAGAAGCAGAAGTTTAGCTTCCTGAAGAACAGCCTACCCTACCAAGTTCACAATTTGACCACACTGAGTCATGCTCAGTTATACACACTGCACACAGCAAATGGTTCAGGACATCTGCAAAATTACAACAAAAGTTGGGAGAAAACTGCGAGTCCTGTATGGGATTTTTAAAAATATGACTATACGAGAAAGACTACTCTTGTAGTGGAAACAGGTGATGAAATATATGGAGTAGTTCTCAAGACGAAAAACCACACGAATCTCAAAGCTCACACAAGAGGGCTTACTGTCAGTACCTTGACAAGCTACAGTCAGAGACTGCGGTAAAGTTGGTTTCACGTTCGCATATTCGCAATTCTTTCTTCAATAATTTTAAGACAGTATCAGCAAAAGTGCCAAAATGTGCAAATTCTTATTTCTGGCATACAAAACAAATACCTACAACTTTGTTTACACCAGGAATATATATATTTTAAGTTGTAGACAACATTTTATTTAAAATGTACTATTGTGACCGCGTCTAAGGCACCGTCTACAAATTACATTAACACGGTTAACACGCATGCAAGTGGCGGTAGTAAAGGCCCCAGAGCACTGCACACTGTTTTTTTTCCAATAATTTCAATAGCTTTTCAATGGTCCATCATAAGATCACCAAACAAGTTGTATTACACAAAGTGCATCCTAAATAACAATCTATACGTCAGAGATGGGTATTCATAGCTGTTATCTATTTGTTGTAGTCCATTGTTGTCTTATTATTTCAATAGCTTTTAAATAGTCCATCATAAGACCACCAAACAAGTTCTAATATATTAAGGGCATCTTAAACAACAACCTACAACTCAAATATGGATAATTCTACCTCTTACCTATTTGTGGGGGTGAGTTTTAATCTAAGAATTTCAATAGCTTTTAAACGGTCCATCATAAGACCATAAAACAAGTTCTTATATATTAAGGACATCCTAAACAACAACCTACAATGCTTATATGTGTATTTCTACCTATTGTCTATTTGTGGTGGTGAGTTTTTATCTTATAATTTCAATAGCTTTTAATTGGTCCATCATAAGACCACCAAACAAGTTGTATTATACAAAGTGCACCCTAAATAAAAACCTACAACTTTTAGGTAGAAATATCCATATGGGAGTTGTAGGTTGTTGCTTAAGATGCCCTTAATATATAACAAGTGATTTTATGATCTTATGATGGACAGTTTTAAAGCTATTGAAATTATAAGATAAAAACTCACCACAACAACCTACAACTTGTAGGTTGTTGTATAGGATGTACTTAATGTAATACAACTTGTTTGGTGCTCTTATGATGGACCGTTTAAAAGCTATTGAAATTCTTAGATAAAAACTCACCCCCACAAATAGGTACGAGGTAGAAATATTAATATTTGAATTGTAGGTTGTTGTTTAAGATGCACTTTATGTAATACAACCTGACTGGTGGTCTTATGATGGACCGTTTAAAAGCTATTGAAATTCTTAGATAAAAACTCACCACCACAAAGAGGTAAGAGATAGAAATACCCATATCTGTGTTGTAGGTTGTTGATTAGGATGCACTTTATGTAGTAGAACTTGATTGATGCACTTATGATGCACCATTTAAAAGCTATTGAAATTATAAGATTAAAACTCACCACCACAAATAGACAAGAGGTAGAAATACACATATAAGCATTGTAGGTTGTTGTTTAGGATGCACTTAATACATAACAAGTTGTTTTATGGTCTTATGATGGACCATTTAAAAGCTATTGAAATTGTTAGACAGAAACTCACCACCACAAATAGGTAAGAGGTAGAAATACCCATATCTGAGTTGTAGGTTGTTCTTTAGAATGCACTTTGTGGAAAACAACTTGTTTGGTGGTCTTATGGTGGACCATTGAAAAGCTATTGATATTATAGAAAGAAAAAAAACAGTGCGCAGTGCTCTGAAACCTTTAAGACCGCCACTTGCGTCCGTGTTAACCGTGTTAAGGTAATTTGTAGATGGTGCCTTAGACGTTGCAGAGGTGACAGCAGTACACATTTAAAATAACATGTTATCTACAATTTAAATACGCATATTCCTGACGTAAACAGAGTTGTATGTGGTTGTTCATGTTGCCAGAAATTAGAATTTTAATATTTTGGCACTTTTGTTATAACTGTCTTAAAGCTATTGAAGAACGAATTCTGAATATGCGAACGTGAAACCAACTTTACCGCAGTTTCGTGCACACGTTTTTATTAAACTCGTGGTCACGATCTTCCAGCTCTGCAGCAATTGAAAGTATGTATATTAAATTCATCAAATGCTAGTTAAGCTTGTTCATGCAATTTAATACAACGCATGTAACCCTTCACCGCATTCTAATAATGTGTAAAATACTGATGGTCATACTGTCAAGGCAGCTAAATGCCAATGTTTTGTTGAATCCCCTATGCTAAACCGGGATTTTGCTATGTTAACTGCCACAGGGCCGTTTATGGCTGCTATCTTTTGGGGCTGGTATTTTACCATTTTTGCAGCAACTGTTACCGTTTTATAGTAGCATGTTATTTAATACCATGACTGGTGATAACACTTCCATGTAATTTCATTATGAGTTCTGTTTATTAACACCTACACTCACTCACTACTGCTGCTCAAAAAAAGCTGCTTGCTAAACTTGCTAAATAACGGTGAAAAAGTCAACATTTGCTGCACATACGTCCATATATGCTGTGTTAATATGGTGCTTTATTGAAGTTGGTTTGTAGTTTGTCTGATATTCAGTTTTGGTTCAGTTTAGTAAAATTAGCTAGGCTAACTGTTTTAGCAGTTTATCCATGTCTAAATCCCACTTGTTCCTAAATTCTGGCTTCTAAATCACTGATCATTGATGCCCTGCTGTGTATCAGTGTTGTGTGAAGCCACGTACCCTGCGTAGCGCACTATGTAGGGAGCAGTGGCGGAGCCAAAGGGGGGGCAGTGGTGGCAATTGCCACCGCCAACAGAGCTCTTGCCACCCCTAGTGCCACCCCACTGGAAATGGTCATTTTAAGAGAAAATGTGTGTTTCCTTTCGTTCATCATTTGTATATGGACCCCTCTGATAAAGCCTTGGTCACCCTTTGGCCACCCCTTGAAAAAAAGTCTAGCTCCGTCACTGGTAGGGAGCAGGGTGTCTTTTGAGATTTAGCCCCAGTGTTTTGTGCACACAGCTGAGTAAGCTGAGTAGTCTGTATGGGCTACGTTTCACATGCAGTGTCTCCTCAGGTCAGTGTTGCCTACAGTGTGAACATACAGTGTGAGCTGTCAGCAAAGCACCCAATTTCTAAAATCTGGCTTTAGACAGTGTTTCTCAACCCTGGTCCTAGAACCCCACTGTCCTGCACTTTTAGTGTTTTTTCTCCAAACGTTTATTGTCCAACTTGACAGCTCATTAACAACCCCTTAGTTCTTGTACTTTATTTGTAGTAGGTGTGTTAAAGCACGGAAAATACTGAAATGTGCAAAGCATTGGATGTCCAGGACCAGGGCTGAGAAACACTGATTTAGACTGTGCCTTCTTTTTAGGAATACTGTTACACTTGCATTTACTAAATCACAGGAACTGGAAAACTGATAATATGTTGGATACACTATTAGGGTAATAACAAACTATTTGTATCTCACAGAATAGATGAGGAACTAAAGAGCTTTTTAAGGCAAAGAAAAATTGCTGAGGAATGCATACAGAAACTTGACAATGAAAAGGTCAGTCATTTTACACAAGGTGTTTGAATGCATGGCATTTTTTTAATAGTTTACATTTTTTAATAAGGTACATTTTATAGTGGCCATGATTTAATTATATACTTTTATGCTTTTATATGTTTTATATGCAGATTGATGCATCTGTAATCCCCTTGATGGCTGACAAAGACCTCACTACATATTTTCCTAAAGTGTCTATTGTTGCATTCTGTCGACAAACAGGTCAGTTGACCCCAGCACCAGGAAGGAGTCTATTTTATCAAGACTGCGACATAGACTGTCTCCAACAGAAAAAAGCACTGGCAATCCTACTAAGAAAAATAATAATTTATGGATTGGGAATAAAAGTGCACAAAAACAAAAAAGACGGATAAGTTGGATGGATGGATTTTGATGAAAACGAGCAAAGATACAAGCAAGTTAAATCAATAAAAGGGGGAGGAACAAGACAGCTCACAGTAGACAAAGAAACAACTATAGAGGAAATGAAAGACCTTGCTCTGAGTTTGTTTTCCCCCAGTGGTGTGTCCAAGACAAAAAATAATTTAGCTTGCTACACCACAGAGATTCAGTCATCTCAGATTGATATCAACAGCACAGATACTGTTAATCAGTTATATGAGAAAAGCAAAGAGAGGCTGCTGAGACTCTATCTGTGTACAAAAAAGAGGAGCAAGCAAGATTTGCAGTCAACAGTTGACCTTACAGGCAGTGATGAAGAACAAAATGACCAGAGATTCGATGAAAACTTGGATCTGGAAGTTGTAATTGGTGCAGCTGAGGAAGATCATTAGATGACACTGTACCATGGAAAACTCCAGATGACCCTCCTAGTAAGGCAGTATTCAAGATTAGCCAATCACAAATGCCAGGTGAGTACAGCTATGAAAATGTCTGTTTATGTATTTGTTAATGTACATGTGAGTTTTTTTATTTAAAAACACTACAATGATGCTGTGCAAATTGTAAATAAAACTTGCAAACTTTATATTTAATAGAAAATATTTAAACTAGGGCTGCCACAAACGATTATTTTAATAGTCGACTAATCACCGATTAATTTTTACGATTAGTCGACTAGTCGGATTGTACGTTAATTGAATATAAAACATACACTAGAATGCAACTGCTATTATATAACCATCATTAGATTTCAGCTATAACTAAAAATAAAAACAATTAAGATCATAGTTCATTAAACCTTTAATGAAATATGCAGCTTGTTGCAACAAACAATTATTAAAATAAGGATAAGGCACTGCCTTAAAAAACACAAAAATAAATAGGCCTACATTAATAAAGAATTTTTTTTTAGGTTTTTCTTTCTTTCATTAGTCTCTGGCATCAAACTTCGCTACATTTAAATCAAATTAGGTAGGGACCTGAAACTAAGGAGTTATTCACAAAAATAAAGTTTTGGTCTCACTGACGTTACAGAAAATACACGAATGCGTGCTAAGGCTAATGAAACAAATCGCCATCACTAATGTTAACTTTTACAGCTACAGCGATAAGCAGGGTTGCCAACTCTCACGCATTGAGAGTGAGACACACGCATTTGACCGTCTTCACACACTCACACACCCGATTTCTCACGCCGAAAAAAAATCTAATTTACCTCTGATCCACATCTATGATTCAATGAGTTACTAGTTTGCTCTGGCGACAACCACTGGCAATCGCGATATAATACTAAATTTTTGTGTCCATTTTACCCCCCCCCCAAAAGATCAAATCTCACTCCAAGTGATCTTGAAAAGTTGGCAACCCTGCGATAAGTAGGCTAAGTACTAAGTTAACGCTCTGTTTATGGTAACTTTAGCAGCTAACTAGCAATTTAGATTACAGAGATGTAATCTAAATTGTTGTGTCTAATTGTTGTCACAATTAGACACAACATGCTTCAGGTACATGCTCGTACATCGCGGTTGTGCTGCTGTGGAAGGCAAGTTCTGCCTTGCAGATATTGCACGCGTTTCGGAACCCGACTACGGAAAATGATCCCGCACTTTTGAGTTCCGTAGCCGGGTAGCCACGATACCAGAACCTGTCTGCAGCCCCGTCGACAGGGGGGGACAACCGGGTCTGTTGTCCCGGGCCCCAGGGCCAGGGGGGCCCATCAAAGAGCCCAGCTATTTATTTTTTATTTAAAGTCTATAATTTTTAAATAATCTTGAAATCTTTCATTAATATAAAATTCTGTGCTCTAAATAAACTCAATGGCTAAAATATATGTTTTTTTTTACCTATCTGCATATTTTCCATTAAGTGCATACACCCCCGCATCCCACTGGAAAATGGTTTGATCCAGCACCGACCGTAACCGGCTGGTACCCGCACAACAGCGGGAAATACAGTGGTGGATAGTTAAAGTAAATACAGAAATCTGGAGCACAGAAAAGAAAGGAAAACATTTACCTGACGAATTTTAATGTTGCATTGTGTTCCAGGTTTGAAAAGTGCTGGAATTTAGGCTAAAGTACTTGAAAATGCTTGAAATTGTAACTACTTCGTTTCACAACAAATAGCTGTCTGACTGAACAGTTCTCGTGAAGACGTTAAGATTGGGCGTTTTGAAAATAAACAACCATTAAATAATGTGATAAAAAGCGAATTATTTCGAGTATATGTATAAATATTTAACTTAATTAAGTTTAACGTGCTGGAAAATATTGAAATGGACCTTTAAAGTGAAGTACAAGTGCTTTAATTCCACATTATAAAGGTGTATGAACCCTGCAAACATGACTTTGTTCATTGCGCGAAGTTACAAAAGTCAAGAGGTGCACGACCTCGCGAATGGACAGCGCGCAAGGCCCTCGCACACGGGCGGTGCCACTGCGATTACGTCATTTTCGCGCGAACCCTCGCACCGCCCGCGACGCGTCAAGTATAAACCAGTCAGCTGTCAGAAACAGCTTTGATGTGTGGCTATATTATATACTATATGACCTAACAGAAGGATTGTCAAATGACGAATTTCAAATGACGTGCGCCGGGGGGAGGCCCTGTAACCGAAGCTCTCCATGTATTACTCCGCCACATACAGGTAACCTAGCAACGAAGTAGAGGTCTGCACAGGACTACTTTTTTAATCCCGCTCCCGCTTGTTTTAGACCCACTCCCGCCCGCTCCTGCCAAAAAATCGCTTGTTTTAATCCCGCTCCCGCCCGCACCTGCTTGTTTTAGTCCTGCTCCCGCCCGCACTGGCTTCTCCATTAATTACAATGAAATATGACTTCCATACATCAGACTTTCCTGTAGTTGGCTTAATTGTGGTGTATTCGCCTGTTTTATTTGAATTTTTCACAGCTGAAACTGGTTGACCGTCTACAGCAGGGGTCGGCAACCTATGGCACGCGTGCCACCATTGGCACATCGAGGTATAGTCACTGGCACGCGACACGTTGGACCAGCATCAGCAAAAATATATATAATTTAATATAAATTATTATATTAATGGATTATACTTTCGCGAGTGACCGTAGCGCGCGACTCCGCACGCACACCTCGCGCGAACGGCGGAGGCGTTTATACTTGGTGATCGATCGCGATATAATACTTAATTTGTGTCCATTTACACACCCCCCCCTCCTCTCCTCGGTCAACAATTTAAACTCGCCGCCATAGTGGCACACTCATTGACTGGACATGTTAAAGTTGGCACTCCATGTCTCAAAGGTTGCCGACCCCTGGTCTACAGTCTCTGCCATTTCTGTATCAAAATGACAAAATGACGCCCAATTCATGTTCACGTGATCAGTTGCTTAGCCAATATTTTGAATTTGTTTATTGCTGGGCGGCACGGTGGTGTGGTGGTTAGCACTGCCGCCTCACAGCAAGGCGGTCTGGGTTTGATTCTCGGTCTGGGCTGCTCTGTGTGGAGTTTGCATGTTCTCCCTGTGCCTGCGTGGGTTTCCTCCGGGTACTCCGGTTTCCTCCCACAGTCCAAAGACATGCGTGTTAGGTTGATTGATCATGCTAAAAAATTGCCCGTAGGTGTGAGTGCGTGCGTGTGTGTTGGCCATGCGGTGGACTGACGACCTGCCCATGGTATACCCTGCCTTCGCCCGGAGATGTTGGGATTGGCTCCAGCCCCCCCGTGACCCCGACTAGCGGGATTAAGCGGTTCAGAGATAATGGATAGTTTATTGCTTACTTACTGAATGATTCGTTGTTTTCGTCCTGTTCCTTATGCATGGAAATCATTGCGTTGTTATTATTATAATTTTCTAGACTATTAATTTGCGGGATTTTTCTACATGTATATGTGGTCCCGCTCCCGCATCGCCTGGACTATTTCAACTCCCGCCCCCGACAATAACAATTAAATTATGTCCCGCGCCGCAAGATATTCTGTCGGGTCCCGCGGGAGTGCAGACCTCTACAACGAAGCAGCGTTTACAAGCCAAACAGCGCAACTACAAACAAGCAGCAACATTAGGGTCATTCCATATCAACTCAACCAATGGTCCCCACCTGACCATCTCAGAATCCCTTCAAACTTTCCCCATTTATAGGCAGATATGTTTCATGGAAAAATCCAAAGTATTTCCGTTCCATGTTCCGTTCCTTCTCTTTTTTTGAATGGTATTTTTCCATGATATTGGTGATTTTCAGTGGTGAATAAAACCACTATCAAAAATGGCCATTCCAATTTTTCTACCATATAATCAGCACATATCAAAGTATATAACAAAACAAAAAAATTGAAAAAATAAATATAGGTATTTTGGGAATCAGTGTCAAAACAAGGGTACCGTACGTGTGAAATCAGATATTTGACAGCAAATTGTGCAAAAACTGGACCACATACAGGCAACTTAATTATTACTTCAACATTGCCACTGGAAGTACTTTGAAACATAAAACATAGATCAGCCTTCATCCATGAGATAATGACAGGTGAAAATGACTCTTAGTTGATTTTTTTTTCAACTTTAGGAATTTTTTCTATTGACACAACACAACTTACAGCACCAGAAAGTACATAAATTACAAGTATACAAGTTTCTAAACATACATAAATAATTTCAATCTTCTAGCTGTAATAGTTTTAGAGATATTCACATTCAAATATTGCTATTTAGCGACTTTCGCAAAAGATGCGTCTGAGGGTGGGGTTACAAAAACGGCTGTAACTCTTGAAATATTGAACATGGAACAGAATATTTGAACATTTGGATTTTTCTATGAAACATATCTGCCTACAAATGGGGAAAGTTTGAACGGATTCTGAGGTGGTCAAGCGGGGACCAATCCAAATTTTGGTTGATCTGACATGGAATGACCCATTATCAAAATGAATTACAGGGCATTTGTTAAATCTATTGGCTTCAAAAGCATTTGTTTCGATCTGAAACTGGAGGATGAAGCTTTAAATGACCAGCCTGATTCCTCCAATGAGCCAAGGTTCGTCACGCTTACAAACCTTGCCAGAACGACCTAATTCGCTAATTAAATTTTATCCTACAAGAGAAATCCTAGGATTTTATTTGATACTGTAAATCAAATAGTAAAACGTGTCCCTCCTAACACGACCTTACCATGCTTCTCAGTCGATGATTGTAATAGGTTTTTATCTTTCTTTGTGGATAAGGTAACAAACATCAAATCTAATATCCTGCCTGTGAAGTGTACAATTAGCACTCCTCCACAACATTCTTTAATAATTATGGAGTCATTTCAAACCATTATCTTAGGAGATCTGATGGACATTATCGCGAAAACTAAACCTTCATTTAGTTCCTTGGATATAATCCCACCTTCACTATTTTTTTAAGATTTACCAGATATAGGCTCTGCAGTCTTAGCTCTTATAAATTCTTCGTTGTTGACAGGTTGTGTTCCTACTTATTTTAAACATGCATCTGTCCAGCCAGTGATTAAAAAACTGAACCTTGATACTGCAGAGCTTAAAAACTATAGACCAATATCTAAACTTCCATTTTTGTCTAAAATCTTAGAGAAGGTAGTAGCCAATCAACTCACTGCTACTCTGGAAAAATATAATTTATATGATAAGTACCAGTCTGGCTTTCGTAAACATCATTCTACAGAAATGGCTCTGCTGAGGGTTTATAATGATCTGCTTATGTCTTCTGATGTAGGTGATTGTTCAGTTTTAGTATTGCTTGACCTCAGTTCTGCATTCGATACTGTAGATCATCAGATCTTAATTAAGAGACTAAGATTGTGTAGGTTTATCCAGTACAGCATTGAAATGGTTTACATCTTATTTAACTGAAAGATGCTTTCCTGTTACTATGGATCATTATGTCTCTGATTCTGTTCTTTTGTCCTGTGGTGTTCCGCAGGGTTCGGTCCTGGGTCCTCTGTTATTTTCTCTCTACATGCTTCCCTTGTGCCAGATAATCGATGGTTTTAATATTACTTATAATCTGTTTGCTGACGATATTCAGCTTTACTTCTCCTTTAAACTGAACGAAATTCAGAGTCTACATAAGCTACTTGACTGTTTGGAAGCCATTAGGAACTGGTTGTCAAATAACTTCCTACAGCTAAATGCAGAAAAGACAGAAGTTTTGATTGTTGCTCCTGGTAAGGTGACTCCGGTGATCAAACAATCGCTTGGTTTTCTTTCCCCAGTCAGCCAGACGACGCTGCGTAACCTCAGTGTTATATTTGATCAGTCATTGTTGTTAGATAGACATGTTAAACAGCTGACAAAATCTTGTTTCTTCCATTTGAGAAACATTGGCAAACTTAGATCTGTAGTCTCAAATTCAGAGCTTGAGATGCTTATTCATGCTTTTATTTCATCTCGCATTGATTACTGCAATTCCCTATTTACTTCACTTAGTGTGTCTGCTTTGAATCGCTTGCAGGCAATACAAAATGCTGCCGCTAGACTGCTTACTCGATCAAATAAACGATCCCATATTACTCCACTATTATCATCCCTGCACTGGCTTCCGGTCAAACAACGTATACATTTTAAAATTCTCACTCTTACTTACTGAGCGCTGCATGACCAGGCTCCACTGTATCTATCCGAGTTACTTAAGCCACATGTAGCCACACGTTGTCTTAGGTCAACCAACTTAGGTTTGTTGTCGGTTCCTTGCTCCCGTTTAAAACTCGTGGTGACAGAGCATTTGTAGTTACTGCACCAAGGCTATGGAACTCTTTGCCAAAGTTCCTAAGAGATGCTGAGTCGGTTGAGTCATTTAAAAAGCAATTAAAGACTTACCTTTTTTAGTTGGCTTTTGGATAATTTACCAATGTATTTCATTTTATTGTCTTACTGCTTGTTTTGTGTAAAGCACTTTGTGACTGCTGTCTAAGATAAGTGCTATATAAAAAAATTTTACTTTACAAGCAATGATTTGGATGAGCTGGAAATGCAGAGAAACAAAGTTAATACTGTAAAATCCATTATCAATAATTGTTGTACTTTATTTTTAATAAATACAATTTTATCAACAGTTGTTTTTGTGTATATTTACCTCTATAATATTTATTGGGTAAGGCTGTTCCAGTGTTTTGTAAGTTTAGCAGCGAGCCATTGAATGGAACTGTTTCAACTGGCGGAGTGTTTTTAACCAAACAGGTCGTATTTTCTCGTCCTCTTTAACTCAAAAGCTTTCAATAAACAGCGATAATGGAACTGTTACGTTGTGGGGGGGGGGCCCTGCCGGTCGCCCTCGTTTACAGCGGCAGATGTCCTGTTTTTGGTCACGTGATGTTCGTCCCTCAGGTGGGCGGGACCCGTGATCCGTCTCACCTGAGGGTCGTTTGTTCGTCTATATATGTCTTGTCTTTGTACCAGTTGACTGCTGGTTATTATTTCCTTAATCTGGAACCATGCACGGGTTTTTGGTTTGCACACTTTCTATTAAACCATCCTCTTTCCCTGAGACTTGGCGTGATCGCTTCCTTTTTAGTTGCTCACCCCTGCCCGTCACAGGAACAGTGGTATAATCGCAATAATACACTCGAGGTTCGTGCTATAACGTGAAATATATATTCGTAACTTGCATCAGTTGACGCAATGTGCAGCGCTTCTTGTAAGCATTTATCTTCGACCACTGAGAGCGGACAACCAGAGGTGGGGACTCGAGTCGCATGACTTGGACTCGAGTCATCAATATTAAGACTTTTGACTTGACTTGAAAAAATATTCAGAGACTTAGACTTGACTTGGACTTTTACACCAATAACTTGGGACTTGAATTGGACTTGAACCTGTTTACTTGCAAAGACTTAATTTTTTTACACCAAATCAAAATTTTAAAACGCATATTAATATTTATAAAGTGCACCCCATTAATTTCATTTCCGTCCTTCTGACGCAGACCGGTCCTCTGCTTTTCCACACTCTGTACGTGTGTGTGTGTGCATGAGCTGCAGCACAACCAATCAAATGGGGGGGCAGCGAACGTAAATTGTTACCGGGCGGGGTGTAAAATGGACACAAATTAAGTATTATATCGCGATCGATCGATTGCCAGTGGTTGGCGCCAGAACAAACTAGTAACTCATTGAATCATAGATGTGGATCAGAGGTAAATAAACTAGATAAACTAGATAAATAAACTAGATTTTTTTTTTTCGGCATGAGAAATCGGATGTGTGGCGTGAGAGCATGTGAAGATGGTCAAATGCATGTGTCTCACGCTCAATGCGTGAGGGTTGGCAACCCTGGATTCTGTATCTGAACTCAGGTAAGAGAGCCTCTCTCTGTCACCATCATAATATCCAGTTCTATCTCAGCATGGATTGTGATTTTGAAGACATCTAGTCGAGAAAAAAATATATTGACAAAAGTGGAGCGAGTTTTCAGCTATGGGGGCATCATTCTATGGCCTCATCATGCACAAATGACATACAGACTTTTGGCCAGTTTGGTCTTTTGCAAATGCAATGCAGAATAGTTTACTGAAATGTCTAAAGTTGCAGATTCCTGTTAATTGTTCAGTTCTTATATTTGTTTGTCTTGTGTCACTCACACATGGACACACATGTTCTCTAAGAAACCAGATAAGAGAAGAGAGGGAAAAATGCCATTATGGTTCTTTGTATTGTACTGTGAAAATATCAGCACTTTTTATTTGAACATGTTCTACTTGTGACTTTCACAGAATATTTATTTCTGGAAAATTGTAGTTTAAAGTATGAATATTTTTGCAGCTAACTTTAACAAATTGAACTGTGCAATAAAGAGGTGTAATTTAATTTTTTTTATACTTCGTGTTTTCAGTTGCACATGTTTTATCAAGATTTGAGGAGAATACAGATTTAAAAAAGAACACATGTCTATTATTTACATTTAAAATATACCTGCAACATTGGTTAAAAAAAAAAAGACTCGAAAGGACTTGAAATTCCAGACTTGGGACTTGACTTGACGGTTGCCTGTCTTGACTCGAGACTTGACTTGAGTTGACTGTCTTTGCTTGAGACTTGACTCGGGACTTGAGGATAAAGACTTGGACTTACTTGAGACTTGCAAAACACTGACTTGGTCCCACCTCTGCGGACAACACAAATAATGTGACGCGTCATGTATAAACGCGTGCGGAGTCGCGCGATATGGCCACTCGCGAAAGTTTAATCCAGTCTTAATGGTCCAATGAAGGTCATTTAAAAACCAGGACATTTCCTCACTTAAAAAAAACCCGGGACAGGATGTGAAATGCGGACGTTATCATTACTGACCTGCGCGTTAAGCTGGGCGTACACTGTGCGATTTTTGGCCCATTTTCAACCGATTTTTCACTCATTTCGGCTCAATCGCGTGTCGTGCATCGTATAGTTTACACAGGTAAACGAGGAGCGATTCACACCTCACGACCAACTCCCGATCAGAAATCGCAGCGTCGCAAGAATATCAAACATGTTTGAAATTCAAATCGCTCCTCGTGAGAGTATCGCACTGTTGAAGCAGCTCCATGAGCCGACTCTCCCTGTGATTTAGTCGTACAGTTTGAGCTGGAGCTGAGTACACTATTTAAAATATTGTACAGTGTACGCCCGGCTTTAGCCGCAACATGTTTTGCGTTGAGGTGGTAACGAAGGGTGGAAGTGCTCCTGTGATAAGCGAACTCCTTCCTGCATAAAGTGTAAATGGGTCATTCCAGGATTTTGGTACATTTCCTGTCCCACCACTTAAATTTCAAATGTACATATCCAAAATATCTAAATGACTATTTTTTTAAACATTGTACTTGTTATAAGACAAACTGTAAAATTTGGTGGAAAAATAAGCGCCTTAGATATTATTCAAAAGACCGAATACCTTTGAACCACCTCAAAAAAAAAATTGCCATTTTCTCTTGTCCCACACATTGGGTGACCAACTCCTTTGCCAAATTTAACAATTAAAATAAGCTCTAAATAAATTACTTCCTCTTGTATATTGTTGAAATGCATCTCCTTTACTTATGAAAACAACTTCTTTGGTCTACATTGTATTGCATGTCACAGTTTTTACACTATTAAGTTGTGTCCCACAACATGCGCGCAGCCCTGTTACCATAAGGAATTTTATCTGGCAGAGAAAGGGTTAAAAATATTTGTGCTGGCACAAAGGAATTTGCATCACAAGGACATTTCCTGCCCACATGGCAAGAAAAATGGTAAGTGCTCTAACAATTTTCAAGGTTTTTTTCCAAATATGTTTGTCCAAGTTGTGTGTGTCACTCAGTGAATGCAACCCTGTTCCTCATATTGTAAGACTAATATTGAGTAGAGTCAAAATTTACTTTATATACTTATATAACCATATTTGTCCTTGATCTTGTATACATAGCTAAATTTTACAGTGAGCATCTGTTCCTGGGGTAGACCACAACTTAGACTAAATTTGCAACCCTGTTAGTCGCAACCCTGTTACTGCATACCAATTTACTGCACACCAATCTAATAACGAAAAAACTGCTTCCATATCTGAGATTGACGAATCAAACTTTTTGATAGTTTATAACCTGTAGATTATAAATATATGATTTAAAATGATCAAATTGAAGATCAAATTTTCAGAAGTTACCACCCCTGAAATGTGCCAAAATCCTGGAATGACCCAAATAACACTATTTGTGTTTGTACTTCCATCTGGAAGTTTCTTATATTTAAATTTCCCATCCACCAGCGTAGCCTCTTCAGTCATCTCCATCATGTTCACATTGTGCGTCCATATAATCTGTATGTCTGGAACTCGTGCACTGAGAAACATTCCACGGTGCAAAAGTGTCTTGTGCGTTAAATGCGTTAATTTTTTTAGTGCGTTAATTTTCCTGTAATTAATTAATCGAAATTAACGCGTTAAAGTCCCACCACTAATATATATATATATATATATATATATATATATATATATATATATATATATATATATATATATATGTGTGTGTGTGTGTGTGTGTGTGACGCTCGGGGGTCGGCGAAGGACGAGACACAGAATCCTGCCTTTTTGACTTGCGTCACTTTTAATCATACAATGATTGCGCAATAGCGCACGGATAACAAACACTCACACAGCCACATGTAGACTTTAGACAACGACGAGCACAGGACACTGCGCGAGCGCACATTAAATAGACAGACCACATTAGCCCCATGTGATTACGAGACGATTCACAGGTGAGACACATTATTTACACAACAAAGCTGTCACCACGAAGTTCTGAAAACGCAGACAGAGCTCGTGGACAACGTTTACACACGCCCAAAAGGGAGGGGCCGGGGTCCTCAACGTGACAATATATATATATATATATATATATATATATATATATATATATATATATATATATATATATATATATCAGGCATGAAAATCTGTCACCTTTTGGCGAAATTCGCCGTTTTGAAGTTGAAAAGGGTGACCTACGTGAATCGTGTAGATCCGATGAGTAGTTAACGGTGACATAAAATAAGAAACAAGATTTTTTTCTAGTGTGTCTGTAGTTGTAACTGGTGAATCCAGGGACGGGTGAGGATAACATTTGCACCAGGGCTGAAAAGGTTGAAGATGAAGTTGTAAACTCTTGTCGTTTGAGTCTACCCTGTGCTTTAGCTCATGTTAGAAAATAAAATACTGATGTATGTATTGGTTCATTAAGACGTAATGGTTTTGACTGAGCCATCCGGAATGGCGAAAGCGGCTTCATGCGTTTACGGATTGCGTTTACATTTAATCCATTGACATGACAGTCAAAAAATATTTTTTTATGGATTTTACTATATTTTACGGAGCCCGTAAGGTGACATCATGTAAAAAATAAATAAATAACGCGTGGCCACGACTTATTAACGCGTGGGAACGAGATACTAACGTCGCCTTATTTTTTCACAGCAAAGCAAGCAGATCCCAGGGATGTTCGCGAACTGACTGCCCAAGGAAGGTAAACCTGGCCTTATATAAAGTAATACTTAATTATCTTGTTCGCACGCGTTAGTAAGTCTTTCGCATGCGTTAGTAAGTCGTGGCCACGCGTTATTATATTTTTTACATGACGTCACCTTACGAACTCCGTAATATTTGGCATCACCTGTCGCTGTATCCCCGTACACCAGCAGCCACCCCCAACCCCCCCCGTCGAAGTATACCCATGACGTCACATGTCAACGCCCCGTCGCCGTATCCCCATGGCGTCACATATATATATATATATATATATATATATATATACATACTATATATATATATAGTAGGGGTGTAATGATACATCGTGGCACGATGCATCGCGATTCAAAAATGTAGCGATGTGCATCGTAGAGACTGACGATTGCGAGTGCGTTCTGTTATTTTTTTTCCATTTAAATGAATTGCATTGTTTTAACACCAGAGGGCGCCAATTGATTATATCCCTGCAAGTACGTCATGCGTCACGCTCCGTTTACAGCTTCTTCCAGTTTGCAATGGAAACAGGGGCAGGTGAATTTGAGATTGAGGATGCTCCCTCGTCTTTTAAATCCGAGGTGTGGCATCATTTTGGTTTCCCTGTTTCCCGAAACAAAAACGGTGAAAGGGTAACCGACAAAAACAAAACAATTTGCAAATACTGCAAGAAAACCATGGCCTACATAACGGCAAACACTACAAACATGATGCAGCACCTACAGCGCAACCACGGTGAAAAGCTCCGTCCACTGCCTGCGAGGAAGAAGCTACTCCAAGGCCAAACATCTCTAGAGAGTGCTTTTGCACCCCCCTTCCCCAATCCAGTACAAGAGCGCAAGAAATAACCAGGTGCATTGGTGTTTTTATTGCAAAGGACATGAGGCCTTTTTCGGTAGTCGATAATGATGGGTTTCGACTACTTCTTAACACGCTCGAGCCCAAGTATAGCATTCCATCGCGCCCGCACTTTAGTCGCACTGTACTACCAGCTCTTTACAGTGAAACAAAGGCGAAGGTAATGCAAACTCTCAAAGAGGCAGATAGTCTAGCGCTAACAACCGACGGGTGGACTTCGAGGGCTACGCAGGGCTACATTACTATAACGGTACATGTCATCACTGGTGAGTGGAAAATGGAGAGTTTTGTCCTCCAAACACGTCCGCTTTTCGAGTCGCACACGGGGTTACACATAGCCGAGGTGTTGAAATCAGCCGTTGTGGAGTCGGAGCTCGAAAGAGCTAATCACAACATTGCTGTCGTTACGGATAACGCACGAAATATGGACGTAGCCGTGAAAGAGTCTGGGCTTGCACCACATATTAAGTGTTTTGCCCACACTTTAAATCTGGCTTCCCAAGCAGGCCTAAGTGTAAACCGCGTCAGTCGGTTGCTGGGTCGAGTGAGACGCATAGCCGCCTTCTTTCACCGAAGCGCCACGGCCACCGCCGTGTTGGCGGCTAAACAGAATCTACTGCAGCTCCCACAGCACAGACTCATCAAGGATATAATCACACGGTGGAATAGCTCTCTGGAAATGCTTGAGCGCTATCTGGAACAACAAGCAGCCGTAACGGCAGCTCTCGTTAGTACAGAGATACGTCGAAATGTCCGTGACATCGACATCGAGCGTCAGTGACGCTGAGGATATTGTGAAACTTCTGAAACCTCTGAAAACAGCGACCACCGTGCTGTCCGATGAAAACAACCCCACAGTCTCACTCATCTTGCCGCTGAAGCACATGATTGAGCAGAGCATGGAGCCCATCGAAGAGGATTCTGCCACCGTGGCTAACATTAAGAGGGCCATACTGAAAGACATCTCGAGCAGATACACTGGGGAGCATGATTATCTACTAGAGAGCACAGCACTGGATCCTAGATTTCGAGCTCTGCCCCATGTACACCACGAGCAGCGGGAGGGTGTCTTCCATAGGATCATAAAAAAAGCAGTCCAGCTGCAATGTGAACAGGTACTTTCATTTCCTCTGTGCGCATGTGTCTAATTGTTAATGTTTCAAATGCAATGTAGGTGTATGTATAAAAACATTAATTTCTAATGTAAATAGCTAATTCTGCATCATGACTGTGAATATATAATTTTTTTTCACCTTTGCATATGTGAAAATGAGACACAACCTCAGGTTGGGTTTGGCTTAAAATATCCTCTTTTCTCTATTATGACCCAGACTGTAAAAGAAACAGAAAAGTTGGGAGCAACAATCGACCTGACAAGCACAGCACATGGAACTGTTCAGGGACAGCCACCTTTCAAGAAGACAGCACTAGAAGATCTGCTTGGGGACTGTTTTACTGAACCACCACCAGCAGCACAGACCAACAATGGGGTAGAGGCAGAAATTCAAATGTACAGAAAAGACCCTCCAATTCCACTGAGCAGCTGTCCTCTAAAGTGGTGGAAAGAAAATGCACATTTGTATCCATTGCTCTCTCCTCTAGCCAAAGCATGTCTGTCAGTGCCTGCAACTTCTGTTCCTAGTGAACGAGTATTTTCAGCAGCAGGGGACATTGTAAGCGCTCAAAGATCTCAGCTCCTCCCTGAAAATGTAGACATGTTGATTTTTCTCAAAAAAAACATGTCAGTGCCCTAGGTTAGGCTAGTTAAAGTAGAGTGTTTAAAAACTAAGCATTTGTTCAGCCTTTTAGTAGGTTATAGTACAATACTGTTGCAGTAGTATATTTTGTTGCATTAGCATAATTTAAAGATAATTCTTCATTCTTTTAATTGCAGAGAAGAGGGTTTTTTGTGTAAAAGAAAAAGTACACTTATGTTTCAGAAAAAATATAATTTGTTTTCACTTGGCTATTTAAGATGCTGAAGCCAAAGAAAAGTGTTTTGTTTACAATATTAAACCTCTGTTTTTGGTAATTACCTTTAATTGCAAGGGGACTGAGGCCTTTTTTATGGAAATGTGCATTGTTTTACATTGTTTACACTTAATAAAAATAAATAATTTTCTTAATTTGCATTTTTAGAAAATATTGTGAGAAAATCGAATCGTGACCTCAGTATCGTGAATCGAATCGAATCGTGAGCAGAGTGTATCGTTACACCCCTAATATATAGCAGTGCCAATATTACACGTTATAGCACAAACCTCGAGTGTATTATTGTGTAATTATACTTCATAGTTGTTTTGCATGTTGGTGGGGATCTATTCCGTGCATTGCTTTATGTCTATGTCTTCTCAGGTGACCATGTTCCTGCAATTCTAGAACTCACAATGTTCCAGCAGCCACAAGTGCAAGGTGAATATGCCTGTGCAATACTCTGAGCAATACTCTGCTCTAAAACATACTGTCATGCTTGAGGCAAGACGGGTTATGTTGCTTATTGAAATACATTCTGCATTGTTTTATCTAGCTGCTTTGAACACCACAGTGATGCCTCCAGTTCATGCTACTGCAGTGTCCGAGGTCATGATGATCCAGCAGATGCCAAGTGAGTATGGCTGTGTAAGATTTAAGGATCTCTGGTGGAAATGTGTATTTTAATGCAACATGTTTATAAATATAAATGAATTCAATATGAATTCACTAATGGCCAGTGGGTTGAGAGTATCGAAAGACAACTCATTAAAAACTTGAAGGATGTGTCGGATGTAAGTGAATGATGTACTGTTGTCGTATCTTCATAAATCATGTAATGTTCATTTGACATTTGAGATCTTTATTTTGATCCTATCCATGAAATCCATCTCGTCCCATTCCTTTGACTTTTAACCGTACATTTGCCTTAGAAATTCAAAAAGCATCAAAAAGTACCAACGACACAAACTCGCCATTCTCACAATGTCTTTGATTTAACGGCCTTACGTACCACCTACAAAGGGATCGCTGTCGTCATTTTTTCTGCCGTGACCGTAAAATTACCCAAAGGCTAATCTCCTCGAGTGTTGCCATGTTTGCATCGTTAAAATACCGAAGCCCTTTCTAAGTTCTGCCCTCTAGTGGAAGCCACCAGTTTCACGCGTTGCACATAGGCTAGTATGTTCTCAGTAACATTCACAACGCAGCCGGTTGTCTACGCGAACGCATGGGCAAACAGCAAGTATGTTTCTAGCCTTACAATGAATCATACAATCAATGAAAAATGGGAAGAGTAATTTTATCTGGCTTATAAAAGTTCACTTTAGTTCTAATTTGTGACCCTAAGAGATGACTATATCATCAAATATTCATATGTTTATTCAGTGTCTTGTCTGTTCTCTACTCATAGATGATTTTGTTCCTATTGGACAAGAACAACAGATACCTGCTGATGCTGAAACTGCTACTGCAACACTAATCATTAGGCGGGGGCATTGCTTCCTTGACATGATTCATGCTTTCAAAAATCGGTCGGTTATTTGTGGTTTGTTCGGTTTTGTGGATTATCTATCAACGCTGTTCTGGTATTTTCCGTCTCCGTTGTGTTTCTCTGTTGTGAATGGCTCTCCTGTTACGACTCCTGCCTGTCCTGTTGACCACTTGGACGGCTCTCCCGTTTTGACCTGTGCCTGAACAAACGACTTCGCCTATGGAATTCCCCTTATTAAATCTCGCTCTTCTCAGCGTTTGTGTCCGCCTCCTCGCTCCGCAGCGCGCTACGCGTTACAGTTCTTTGATATGAAGGAGTTCAAATTCCTTTTTATTAAGCAAATGTTTTGTCTTTGTTGCTTATTAAGGACATGTTAATGCATTTATATGCAGAAAATAGGTGTATGTTGGTGCAATAAACATACAGATCTGAATTCATTTAAAATGTGTTCTTATTGAGAATAATTTGTAGTGTCTTTCATATCCAATTATTTGAAGTGCGTGGTCATGTGGCCCTCCAATAATAGTGTTGAAAATTTTGGCCCTTTTTATTGTGGAAGTTGCCCATCCCTGCTCTAGATGATCTGCATGTTATCTTAAAGAAAAAAATTCCAACTGCAAAGGCTGTGAAAGATCTCCTCATTTTCCCAGACGAAATGAACGCACTCGAAACATTATCAGCCCGCTATCTAAAGACATACATAGGGGAACTTGACTTGCATACACTTAAATTGTTCCTTCGTTTTTGTACTGGTTCAAATTTGATTGGAGGCCCAATCACTGTTCAGTTTATCGAAACATCTGACTTCCAAAGAAGACCACAGTCACAGACTAATGTGTTTTAAAGTTGCCAGTGGGATACCACAATTATCCTGACCTCCGAAGTGATTTCAATAGTATACTCAAAAGCTCTGTGTGGGTTATGGGCATCATTTAGATCAAATGCAGTGATGGTGTGTGTATTCATTCAGTGGTAACACTTTACAGTAATGGTACATTAATTTACAATAATTAAGAAATAAACATTAATAAACAGTTAATGAATAGTTAATCATTAAATAATGACAAGAAACAAGAACTCCCCTTAACTACCATTACTTTAGTACAGGGGTGGCCAACCCGTCATAGACCAAGAGCCACTTTTCTTACTGTGTTTTCGGCATGTAGATTGTCTGGGGGGGCTTGTGACGAGTGTAATTTGTTGAGCGGGGGGGGGGGGGGGGGCGAGTGTAAATTATTAGCTGTGAAGACAGTCAAATGCGTGTTTTCCACTACGCGGGTTTTAAAAGTATTAGCGGCCCGCTAGGCTTGTAAACAAAACATGTTTTGTGATTTTCTTCATTACTTACAGTACTTAACAATATATTAATGCTAATTTATGCCAGTCCACTTAACCCAGCAGCGACAGGGACATTGGGTGTTTGTAACCAGTGTGTCTTTTGAGTCCAAACCCATGCAAAAAATCGATATATGGTGTAACCACACCAGAGAAGTCTCAGGGTTTTTTTTGGCTGATGTGTTTACCTGTTATTGTGAGGTACCTATTGTTTCACTTTATCCTGTTTGACTAATATCGGCCTTTAATATTAAAATTAAGTTTCTAAGTGAATATACAGGAGGAGACGCCCTGGGACCAGCCCTGACAGCTTGCATTTCCTAGGACTTTGCTATACATTTCCTAGGACTAGGGATGCATTACATGAAACCAAAATTGGTTTTCATGCAACTGTAAACATTCGTGGAGTTGTTGGTGCAGTGGACGTCACTCTGATCCCCATACACACTCCCAGCCTACATCTACATCTGCTGTAAAGGCTTCTCTGCTTTGAATATACAAGTAATATACAACCACCAAGGCCTCTTTACGGACACTGGCCAAGTGACCTGGGAGTACTCATGACTCCTTCATCTGGGCCAATTCTGGAGTGTGTCAGATGGCTAGGGATGGTGCATTTGATGGTGGACATGTCCTAGCTGACAGTGGGTATCCACTCTGAAGATATTTATTCCTGTATCAAATCCCCTGGTGTCCCTTCAGTAGATGTGGGCCCAGTATCCCCAGTGCCTTCTCCTCCTCAACAGTAAGGACACTTGTGGACATTTGACCTCCACCAGTCTTAACCCTTTTCCTTTCTTAGTTCTGTCCCCTTATTTTTGACTTGACTACAGTTTTTTGTTAAATTTTTTTTCTGAATTTGAGGAACTTCCTCGAGCTATTGAAAACAGCAGACTATACTTTTGTTTTTGGCTCAGTTCACGCGACAAAGTTTCATTTTCTCTGCTTGTTTGCCATGGTTTTGAATAGTGTGTGAAAGGTTAATTGTGTGCCCTATTTATAGCCTTGATAGAAGCCTACGATCGGTCAGAATTGCAAAGGTAATAATTTATGTTCTACTCATTTTTTTCTTATACTTGAAATTTCAACATTTATTATTTTTTATGATTGTCATTTTGCCAATGATACTTTTGCGGTGTAATAATGAAAAAATTTATGTAAATCGGTGGTTCGGTTTTCGACTAGCGGAGATTTTCCAGTGCAGCTGCAGAGGTGGAGTCAACTATGAACTACTTAGAACTCGTTCATAAATTTGGAGACTACGAAGGCTTTTGGGAAACACTCGTAAATTTGGCGTTCTTAAAGTTACGTCGTTCTTAAAGTTGTTCGTAACTTTCTAAGATCGTTCGTTATCGGGAAACCCCCCCAGAATAGAAGTGATCATAATCCGAAAGTAACAAAATTCACATCACAGCTATTAATCTTGAATCAATTTTACAAGAATAATGGTTCATAATTTATCATACCTGAATGATTGCCATGAAGCAAAACTGCACTAGAGCTTTGTCCAAGAAATCGCCACTGAACAGTCCTTGATCTTTAAGTTCTCAGAATAGCTGGATCCAGTGCTCTATCCCCTCTTTTTGCATCTGCCCCCACCAGCTCTCAATTCGTTGGTTTGCTGTGCTTGTTACTGTGATATAGCTTGCTTCGCCAGCTCTGCCGCCATCATTGTCCCGCCGCAGATACATTCGCAGATACGAATGTACCGTATTACCAAGTTCTCTGTGCCCATATCAGTACGTACAAGCCGCGGACAACCTCCAATACGCCCTATTGCCCCTAAAAAGAAGCCTCCGATAACTTTGGGGTTGCTGTTATTGTAGGATGCCTTCAGCCAAATAATCCTGCGTGAAAATCCATCGATACATCCATCGGTGCATATACTGTAGGGTTTAAGTTTGTCATATGAATCAATGAGCCATATGAAATTAGAACCCTCTGAGAAATACAGTCTTCGACAGAGACGATGTCTTCGGCGAGCCTGAGAGTTTACAGGGTCAAGTAGAGCAAGAATTACCCGCACGTCTTCTTTCCTGACCCGAATGCCTCTCTCCATACACTTAGTGTACACAGTGGTGCAAAAAGGGGGTATACAGCGTATGCGACGCATAGGGACGCTGCACTAGAGGGGGCGCCAAATCGATAAGATATAATACTTAATTTGTGTCCATCTTACGTTTGCAAGTAAATAATTGCAACCCTGAGTGTACATCCATCTGTAGCCATTAAGTCTTCCAGAACCTTGAAGCTGGTCAATAATAAAATCAATAACTTCCTCTAGGTTAGCATATCGTCGTCGATAGAGATCATTGACTCTTAAAATTCGCTTCAGATGCCGTTTACTTATTGTGATCCCCCGCTGTGCAAGGGAAGCTACAATGTCCTCATGACGCATATGCAAATCAAAATAAGACCTAATAAGCGTATCTCTGTTCATTGTGGCATAAATCTAAAAGAATCAAAGTATATACAGTTTCTGGGAACTGTTACTGCCTCTCTCCTTGTATCTGCAATGTATGCGCTTAGGCCAGTAGTGTTTGCAGAGGAATGAATGAAAACGTAAGACTGAATTGTTAATCGTGTGAACGAATTAATAAATTGTGAGCATGAATTACAGAAAATGTGCGCTCGAATGGTAAAACGTTCCCTCGTCTAAATTTTTTTTTTACCCATGTCCCCTCCCGGGCTCCGTACTATGTGACTTGATTGCCTTCAAAAAGTTTGGCTTTTCACACGAACCAAAATAGGGTTACGCTCCTATGTTCGTGTCTGTCCTTAGTCTGGCAAATTTCAGCAGCAATATTACACATTTTGCACTTAAGGCTTCTATCTTGTGGACTGTTGGTTGTTCAACAGTAATTGAATGCATTTTTATGGATGAGTTTTTATTACACAATATTTACTTTGAACTTTTTGAATCCTGCACCTGACAAATAACCCAAAGTATAAAAAAAACAAACTAATACTAGGACTAATGAAAACTAAACTAGAACTAAGCTTTAAAAAATAATAAAAACAAAAAAAAAAAAACTAGCAAACATGCTCTAAAAACTAATTAAAACTAACTGAATTAGAAAAAAAGTCACAATTAAATAAAAACTAAACTAATTTGTCAGGCCTGCCTCCCTCCTGTCGGTCATGTCTTCTGTTTGTCTTTTATTTTGAAATTTCCTAGTCGTGTCTGTCTTCACTCCCCTGCCCCCTCGTTATTGCTTTCTGCTGTGTCTTGTTGAGTCCCTTGGTTGGTTAGTGTATTTAAGTCTTGTGTTTAGTCTCTTGTGTTGTCGGTTATTGTAAGTACCTCTTGTTTGTATGCGATTTGGTATCTTTGTCTTTTGTGTCTGTAATACTAGTCTGTATGTACTCCTTGTATTTTGTATTCCCTATTAGATGTACTTTGTGTGACTTTGGTTTCTCTAGTGATTTTGCTTGTTGATGTCTTTGCTTTTATTTAGCCTTGTCCACCCAGTTATTTCTGTTAGTGTTTGGTGCATATGTTAGGTGTTTGATTATTCTTGGTGTATGTTTTGTGTGCTTTGTGTATATCTATCAGTTTTGTCATTAAATTCATTGTTCAGTCCGCACTTGCGTCCAGCCCTCTCTCCTAGTTGTTACATAATTAAAAAATCCAAAACAATTATAACCTTGTGCCGCACCCTAAATATACCAATACTCATCTCTGCATCATTGGTTTGCATACACGTTCACATTTCCATCACATTAATTCAATACCACTGTACATTTTGCTGAGAACTGCGACAGGTAAAATACATGACAAGTGGTTTTATGTAACACTGTGCTTCTCTCTAAGCTGGATTCAAACACAGGTCCCATTGTGCAGAGGAGCCGCACTGCTGCAACGCAGCTAGAAAGCTTGAAGAATCATGCCGTAAATGTAAGAATCATATTAAACAAAATGCAAATGCAAATCACCAGACTGCACCGGGGTAACTGGTAGAGGGAACTCGAAACAGAAAGATGTAGCTCAAGGCTGTAGAGAAGCTCCAGAGAGGAAAAGAGACCCAAGAGACGGCCCTTAAGGTCGCTACCTGAAAACTCAATCTTGACTCTTATCAGAACACTGTACAGATACTGAACAAATGAGCGCTTGTTTTAACGCTTAAGTAGCCAATTGAGCAGGTGTTGATAATGTGCTCCAGATTACTGTGAAGTGGCCCTGTGCCTCTCTCTGGTGGCCAAAGATGACATAGCCAGATTATGCCTATTTGAACATATTTATTGATTGCAGTCTTGACACGTACAGCCAGGAGGGAGAGAAACTACTTTCTTGGTCGATTCACACAGACCATTCGGTTCTGGCTCCGTGTCTGTTATAAACATGAACTAATGCAGTTATTACTTTCATGAGCTGAAGCTAAATCAATGCAATACCTGTAAAAAAAAAAAGATAAAATACTGGCAACAGTGGTTGCAATAATTTTACCATAAAACATACGGTGAGAATATGGTCAGATGGTTTTACAGTATTTTATTTTTTAGTAACCATGCATTTTATATTTAAGAACCGTTTTCTTAACAATACATTACTGTGAAATAACTAATATAAACTGTAAATGGCCATAAAAATTACACTAAAAAAAATTACAGCTAAGGTTATAGTTTAATTCCATATGTTACAGTACAAATACAAGTTTTATCATAGAAAGAACCATTGTTTCACCATACAAATAATTTTTTTTGTCATGGCAAAAACATGGCATGTTTTTGCCATGAAAATACACAGTGTTAAATGAACTGTCTAATGATTACAAGATGTTGTGCACTAGAATTTGTGTTTAATGAACACAAATGTGTTAAACAAAATTGTGTTTAATGTAGGCTAAGTTTGTTATTTTAGGTTAAGTATGTTTATGTATGCCTCAGCACTAACTGATGAACTGATGACCTTTCTTTTCTACAAATGTTTCTCTACTCCCAACACAAAGAAGTGTGAAAGATCCGTGTGTCGATTGTGCTGTAGCTTTGTGCAAGAAGGTTGTCAGCAGGTTCATTTAGCTGGAAAGGGAGAAGAGCCTTGGCCACAGCTGCTGATAGAGTCTCCAGGTGGGGGTCCAGGCAAAAAATGATCCAGGGGGCGCTGGAGCTGGAGGAACTGATCGCTAAAGTCTCGTCTTCTGACAAGAAAACACAGAATCTAGTTCCCACCTGGCAAGATGTAGAGGTCCTGGAGTCCATCAGCAAGGTCTTAAGTCCCTCCAGGAGTTTAGGGGGGCTTCGTCAGGTGAGGAGTATCTTACAGTATCCTACATCAAACCAGTGCTGCATTTATTCAACACCAGGATTCTGGCACATTCAGTAGATACTGAAGCTTAATAATAGACAGGAAGGCCATCACAAATTCACCAGTCTCATTCGTTCAGGTAGATATTGGACATGTCATCCTAACAAAGAGAGAACACACCATGACCTAAACCATCAGTATATAATCAACTCAAAGTCTGTATGAGTATGACTGAATTCCACACATTATCCTTTTTCCAATCTTATGCTTTTTAAAAAAATTGCTCTGGTGGCCTATAACCCAAAAAATTAACAGCTATAGCTATGAAACATTCACAAGACTCTATGCTTCATAAGAAACTATAATGTCTATAATGTCACTCTACTCCCATGACAGGCCTAATAATTAGATAATTAATTTAGAAGTGAGTTGGAGTCAAGTGTTACTATAGGAAAAGGCAAAGGTGTGCAGAACATGGCTAATGCCACAGTACTGGACCTGAGAAACCACATTACTTAGTGTAGAGGCACTAAACTGCCTTTAGGGGGCATTGTGCTGTTGCTACCTCTGGAACCTGTGAACTTACCTCGGTGTTCCTGTAAAAACCATCTCCTGATGCAGCATTTGCATAGATATTGTCATCATTGACCAAATTGTAGGTGTTCACCTGCCGGGTTTTGGTCTGGGTTGACCCTGACCCTGTGTACTTCCTAAATAAACAAAACCACATTCCTTAGAAACATCTTTTAAAAAATGTCCTTCCCAGGGACCTGTGTTGATGTTAATTTGTGTTAAGTGAGTATAAGAGTATAAGAGATCCCCTTTAATCATGTTTATACCACATGTGATATGATGATGCAGAGTCTTAACTTTAGCTCAGCACTATCTCAATGTCATTGTGACCAGATAAATAATCTTGCAAAATTACCTCATTTTTAGTCTTTTCTGAACAGCTATGATGACCATTCCAAGGACGATGAAAACTATGGCTGCCAGAATCAAATAGTTCATTCCAGCAATCCCTGGAAACAACAGAATAAGGACATAACCAGAACATCAAGCAGCCACATCTTTCTCCTGCTCCCCTGCAGACCAGTGAGAAATATTCAGTACCTTGTACAGTGGTACCAGACATCTGGTAAGTGTCATTGCCCAAGTAGTTCACTGCCTCACAAGTTACAGCGTGGCCTGCTGGTCCTGTCATCACTGACACTGTCATTCTTCCTGTAGAGTTGTTCGTCACGTTAAAGTGTGGAAGGATGGCATTTCTTCCATCAACGGTCCAGGAGATGCTGGCGTTTGGCTCCGCCTCCACCCAGCACATGCAGTGCAGAGCTCCCCCCCTCTCCCAGCAGGCGGAGTCTGGCAGGATGGTGGGAGGGACTGAGACACAGGGAGTCGGACAGAAAGTCAACAGCAACACAATCGTAAAATCGCAGAATCTGCTGTGCCACCCAGCCAGGTAACTAGTCTATAAATGTATAAAACACTCATACTATAACAGTCACAATCTCGCTTCTCAAGGCTCTAGAAGGACAAAACATTATGGAGCACAGCCAATCATGTGCCAAGATACATTCATGTCTCCACCCTCATCTCAAAGCAACGAAAACAGGCCTTGTTCCCTGGACATTCATCTTCAGATCTGTGCAGAGGGCATAGAGCCATATTTGAATGTGGGAGGAACTGTACGACTGTATGAATATACTGTTCCACTAAGACCAGCTTAGAGGGCCTGTTCTCATGTGCCAAATAATTTCTCACCATGAGTCACTCCACTGTACATATATTACACCAATAATTCAATGAGGCCAAAATGTCAGACTCCAATTCAGAACAGCAATTCAGGTTTAGAGAATTTCTCCCTGAAAAACAGCTGTTGTACCAAAAAGGACCTGGTAAATCTGCAGATTTTATTGAGTCCATTGTGCTTAATAATGTAAATGTAAATTATGTAATAATGTAAATAATAATAAAAACTTAAAATTAAAATAATCATAATAATGTCACCTGTCAGAACTGCCGTTTGACAACCCTTGATTCATGGGTTTCAAGTGTGATGGCAGCAAAGCAAACTGAAAAATTAAACCTCAAGGTTTAAGACCAACAGCTACTCACAATGGACGTTCAAAAACAGCTGGTGT
The DNA here is from genome assembly GCF_052324685.1 of Brachyhypopomus gauderio. Lineage (NCBI taxonomy): Eukaryota > Metazoa > Chordata > Actinopteri > Gymnotiformes > Hypopomidae > Brachyhypopomus > Brachyhypopomus gauderio. The sequence goes on along the minus strand of NC_135217.1, from coordinate 20,221,436 downwards.
GATTCACCCGGTCCGAAGGAATTGCGGGCAATGCAGAAGACTTTCATATCTCGCCTGACATCTTGAAGCAGCAAATGTCTTGTCTTGTGGTCAAGGGTGCTATTCCTTTCCATGATGAACCATTTATAGTCGGTTGCTGGAGGGTTGCTGTCACTACTGCATGTTAATGAGATCTTACCTCCCTCAACCACAGGCATTGTTCCCCTGATATTTATGTTCACATTTCTTGGGGCATCTGCAGAAATGCAGAATATATAAACTGTTAATATTCATATAGCCTACAAAGGAGATTATGCAACTGTATACAGAGTTAATCTCAATTAGAGTTTAGCAGTTCAATCAATGGATTGAAATTCTTGGATGCATTTTTAAGGTTTTGTCTTTAACAATTAATTGAATTTAATCTCATGATTTCCTCTGCCACATAACAGAAATGTAATTTACGTTTTTCAAAATGTTTGTTGTTTGGTGTAGTGTGAGTAAAGTGCATTAGTGTGGTCTTCACTCACATGAGATATGAAGAGGATCAGCAGTCACAGGGTTTCCATCTGGTATTCTCCTGCATGAGAGCCTCTTGCCCTGGTCTCTACGGCTGGCACTGAACCGAGCGTGTGCCACAGATACCCACAAGCCGCCTGAGTCCTGTGTAGTGGTGACCTCGTTAGACACAGAAGACAGGCCTGACCATTCCAGCTGAGGTGGAGACACGGGACAGGAGTGTCGGATGGTGCAGTTGGCAGAAAACAGCCTTCCCTCCACTTGTGTGCTTTCTACAGTAATGCCAGGCTCTGACGGTGGTGCTACATGAAAAGCACAGATGATAAAATCAGTGATCGATGTGATTTTCTGGGACCAAATTCAGTTTTGGACATTGTTTCTTCTTGTATACTTACACACTTTTATCTCTGTGTAATCTCCATATATCTTTCCAGGATTGATCCATACATAAACACTGATTCCATGATCCTCTTGACGAACATTGTTAATCTTTAAGCTACAATTTCCCTGAGCAGAACTTCCCAGGAGTGATGTCCTTCGTCTAAACTGATGTATTATATCCTTAGTGTTTGTAGAATACACTGTTGGGTAGCCAGAGCGCTGATACTTGTACCAGGTCGCATGTGTATGAGGGCCGGTCCTGCATGGCACCACCACACAGTTTCCCTGGATGGCCGTGACAGATTTCGGCACCTTCACCTTCGAGCAGTGACATGAGCAGCTCAGTAGTGAAGCTGGACAGACAGGAGAGAGTGTGGAGTTTATTCAGCTGCCTTCAGTTTCCTTCATAAACTGTCCTTCAGGAACTACAAGAATTTTTTTGTATACTTTTCAGTCAAGTCATGATCTGTTGATTTTTACCTGTTAGGATGAGTTTAAGCACTCTGTCCATTACTTGAAGCTGTATCCTAGAAAGGAGATGGAGACAATGTGGAGTTTGTAACATGGAGTTCAGTCATAGCTGGTGGCAGAGATGAGGACTCGAGTTTGGGACTCGTACTCGAGTCGCACTTAAGTCGCATATACAGTGACTTCAGACTCGACTTAGACTTGCATTCAAAAGACTTCCAACTCGACTTGGACTCGTGATTTGAGACTCGTGAACAATCTTTTATTTCTAATGTTCTTTTATGTTTCATTTGACAATCTCTTCTCCACCTGTCTTGTTTGTTTGCTTTTCACTTACCGCTGACATATTTCGCGACGCGTCAAGTATAAACCGAGCTTTACGTGACACAAATGCGCGCGTCGCAAACCATCGCAATCGTGGCGGCGCCGGTGAGGACGCTTGCTTCTGTTCCACCATTCATGATAAGTTTTGGGTACAAAAACTTAGCATAAGTAGCAAATAGAAGAGCAGCAAACTGGAGCGTGTGTGGCATAAAAATATAGGACGCTGGTTCCACCACATCTAATTTTATTCGCCACCTGAAAACCCACCCGGAAAGATTAGTCACTGCCTGAAAGGTTATTAACATCTGCTAAAAACAAGCTTAGCATCACAGTTAGTGTGTTATAACAACCTAATGTTTACCCAGTTAGCTTGGTATTGACTTGCCACCAGTGCACCAGTAGAGAGGGTGTTCAGTCATAGAGGCCTCAATGCGCCCTCACCGAGGCAGGCTAAGTGCAAGTACCCTGTCAATCCTGATCTTTTTAAAATGTAATGCGTTAGTTGCATAAACATTTTCCTTGTGTTGGGACACTGAAAGACACGTTGAAGTTCAAATAGATTGTATTTGATCCAGTTCATTAGGAGACAAAAAGTTGTTGCTGCAGGGCTTTTTATGTCAGAATCATTATTATAGTAAAATTTGAATTCTGTTTTTAATTTTTATTTTATAATTTATAATATATATATATAGTTTTAAAAAATGTGATTATTAGAAAGACATTGATTTTTTTATTTCACAGTCCTCCTTTATCTTTTAGAACAAAATATAGCAGATGTTATACTGAAAGAAGAGAATAATGTAACCAGAAAAATATACTTTTATACTTTTTGGAGAGAAATACAGATAAAAAATGTATCTGGAAAACATGTGTGTGCGTGCGCTTTTTTAAATTGTATTTTTTCATTTACCAGTTTAAGCTATTATACACCAGAAGTGTCATAACAGACCATTACATCTATAAAGTGATTTGCGACTGCAGTGTCACTCAAATATTTGGCACTTGACTTGGACTTGAGACCAAAGACTTGAGACTTGACTTGGACTTGCAAAAAATGACTTGTGAGCATCTCTGCCTGGTGGTTTTCTTTGTGAATCACATCTATTCCCAACCTGTTTCAGTTTACATCTTGCCATGAATGACTCCTCCTTCTCAGGCCCTGAAATACTCCTCGCTACCTTTCCTGACTGGTATAAGTTATCCCTGTTTGTACTCTCTGTCTTGCGTTTCTTTAATTAGTGAGTTGTGTGTTTGTTTCGTTAATTAATTACCTATTGCCCAGGTTACTTCCCTGCCTTGGTCTAGTTCAAACCGTTATTTCTCCATGTCGGATGTTACCTTGTTTCCCGGCTAGTAGTTTCTATTTCTCTCGTATCCCTCCTCGTGTCTTAAGTTTGGTTTCTCTATCGCTAATTGTTTTGGTTCAGTGTTACGTTCCTTATTTACTGTGTATTTCCAGCCTTTGTGTTCTCTGCATTACTCTCACTAAAGCCCTTGTGTCTAAACCCAGTATATGTATTGGTTGTGTGTCCGTTGCCTGTCCCTCCAATGTTGTTGATCCTGATACTGCTAATAAATCCTGCCTCTCGTGTCTGCCTCCTATTTGCCCAACATTACACATCGAGTGCTTGCTTTTAGTCTATAAGCATATGAAATAGAATACCGTGATGAAGGTGGAAATCAGTCTAGCATTAATTTACTAGCATCACACAAGATAGACTTTTTATTCTATTTTTGATCCTTACAGAAAGATAACTGTCAGTGCAGCACTCCATCAATCAGGACTTTTATTGTAAAGAGGCCAGACAAGCCATTCACTAAAACACACAGACTGCTTGGAGTTTATAAAAAGGCATTTAAACAACTCTCAGATCATGAAAAGCAAGATCCTCTGGTCTGATGAAACAAAGATGCAACTGGTTTACCACAATTCCCAGTGGGGTGTATGGGGAAACACAGCCACTAAGTCACATATGTCAAAGTCAAGGCCCGCGGGCCAGATCCGGCCCGCGAATTAATAATCTATGGCCCCCTGGATGATATTTAATTACTATTAGAACCGGCCCGCAGGCCACAGCCGCCCGATGGTGTTTTGCATGCACAAACACTACATTCCACACAATGCAACGGTAGCCCGCGAAGTCACTGCAACGCACACAAGGCGAGGGTCTGCGCGGCGAAAATGACATAATCGCAGTGGCTCCGGCCGTGCGCGAGGGCGTTGCACGCTGTCGATTCGTGCACCTCTCGAATTTTGTAACTGCGCGCACCAGTTAAACTTAATTAAGTTAAATATTTATACATATAGTCGAAATGATTCGAAATAATTCGCTTTTTTATTCACATTATTTAATGGTTGTTTATTTTCAAAACGCCCAATCTTAACGTCTTCATGTTCTCTCATTTTTCGCCCTGGAAGAAACAAAGTCGTTACAATTTCAAGCATTTTCAAGCACTTTAGCCTAAATTCCAGCACTTTTCAAACCTTTATTACTTTACTCATTTAATGTACAGTACATGTTTTCTTTGAAGGAAGTTTGTTTTTATCTGTTTGCTTGTTGAAAAATGTTTTCACTTGAAATTACTGACAGATCCATAAGAAAATATTGCTTTATTCATTTAAGCATTAAATAATATACACTGTGTTAGGTCTTGGTTCAATAGGCTATGTGCAATCATTTCAATATGTTTTAATAAACATTGAACCAGTCCGGCCCTCGGCTTGTAGCAAATTTGTTTTTTGGCCCTCGGTGTATTTGACTTTGACATCCCTGCACTAAGTATTATCTCTACAGTCACAGTGGTGTCCGCATCATTCTGTGGGGAAGGCTGAATGCTGGACTTGAACCCAGATCCAATAGAAGGTAAATGTGAGGTCTGACCACCAGACCAAAGAGCCAGTTCCCTGCTGTAGCAGCCAGAACACCCACATAACCAGACCAGTCAGGGAAGAAGGGAATGTGGATGCAGAAAGTATAGTGCAATCCTAGGTGAAAACCTTTTGCAAAGTGCCCAAGATCTCAAGCTGTGGCGAAGGTTTCTATTTTGAAAATGACAATTACCTTCATTCCACCAAGAGAACACAGGAATGATGTTGTGACAATTCTGTGAAAGTCCTGGAGTTGCCCATTCAGTGTCCGTAGATCAATCTAATAGAGCAAACATCTGGGCACCACAACTTCCCTCCAGCCTGGCTAAGCTTAAACTATTCTTGAATGGGAGAAATATTCTCAATATAGAAGTGACAGATCTTCTCAAGTGCCATAATCTAGAGGTGCTAGCTAACAGAGCAGAGATAGTGAACAGATAGTTTTATATTTTTTATGTGATAAAAATGTTTGTTTATTGTATTGTTTACTCTAATTTCAAACAGTTAAGCATTAAATAAATGAACTTGTATTCTTAAAATGGCTTAAAATTTGTAAAGTTACTCAAAAAATTATTTTTTGAAAAATCAAATGATCCCTTATTTATCACTGGTCTAAAGCTGAGAAATTATCCTTCAATATTAAGAATTCATACATGCATTCAAATGGCATTCAAACACTCTCACCAATCCATTTGTCTAACGATTCATTATCACTGGTCCACTGTACTAAATTTCTTTATGTGTTTATTTATGAGAAAGTATGTTGTGAAGTGCACATTATGCTATTATGTATTATACCTTTGAAAACAGGTTTGAGTGCAGCTCACCATTATTTGACAATATTTTTAATAAGCTCCACACACCTGGCTTTAGACCTTCTTTCTCACAGAGAACCTTCCATCCACATCAATTTACCAACACATCTAAAAAGTTAGAACAGTCTCTGCAGGTTAAACAAACAAATCAAAACTCATCTACTAAAAAGTAATATAAAATCATTTATAAATCAGTTTGTGTTTTTGTGCTTTTTTCTTTTTCACATTTCATTCTTTCTTTTGGGTAATTTTTTTACAAGCTCTTTTAAGGATTTTATTGTGTTTTGTTGTTGCTAGTTAAATTTTCTATGGAATTCATACTATACAAACACTAAATAAATGAGCTACAGAAATGTCTTTTGAAGCTCTAGGTGATGAAACCGGTTTATATTTGTAAATATAATATGACAATAATTGTATTTTGTATTATACAATATACATATGAAAGTTACTGTCATCATCATCATTGTCATAGATGTTTTTTCTTACCTCCACTGTTTTATCGTCTGCTTTGTAGAGCCCACACTGCCAAATAAAGACCTGTTCTTTGATCACTTTCTTTACAGAAAACACTTAACCATCAATATTTCTGACTTCCTGATTTGAACACACTGCACTGCATGTAGCAAGGAGTTCATAATATCTGCAACTGCCAAACAGGAAACAGATATTTTCTCATCTCTGCATTGAGCTTTTGTTGTTTGTGGCTTGCATGCAAACACATACAGACCACTTAAACCTTAATTTAACACTGGCCTTGCTTCAGTGTATTGTGAGCCGAAAGCGCTCTCAGCTAAAACACATTTCATACAAGTGATTGTGCGTGGTGACTTAGTGGTCTAACTTGCAAAACACTAGGTAATGACATTGACTCCTGTAGTTTAGGGCATACTCACACTAGGCACGGTTTGCTGGTTCCGTGCTGGGGCCCGGTTATCCCCCCTCCCCACTCCCCCTCTGGCCTGCACTCACACTGGCTTCAGCAACCCGGCCCGAGCACGCTTACGTCATCACAACGCCGCTTTATTTGGAAAAAAAGCGCGCTCGCACAACACTATGGAGTTCACGATTCTCTTTTTATTGTATTTTTGGAGTCGTTTTGGGAGTGCAGAAACACGGTGCAAGCACAGATTTATCGATAATTTAACACAACGATTGTCTGCTAATCGCTTTGCCGCTATGACTGTTTAACGTGAGCATCGCATCACTGACGTCATGTCTGAGTTCCAGCGAAATGAACCAATCACACGAGGCACCAAGCGGGCCCGGGCACGGATAGCGCTCACACTAGAAGCGAACCGTGCCCGAGTCCACATGAATCGTGCCCTGGCCCACCTCTTCAAGCGGGCCCGAGCACGGTTAACTGATCCGGGCCCGGGCACGGTTGGAGCGCTCACACTAGCCAAACGAACCGTGCTTCGGCAGGCAACCGTGCCCGGGCCCGGATCACAGAGCCTAGTGTGAGTACACCCTTAGTAGTAGTCTGACTCAATGGTATGTAGAATTCTGGCCTATCCGTATTACCTAGGATGAATTCTGTGATCAGAGGCAAAGCACTTTGTAAGTCGCTCTGGATAAGAGCATCTGCTAAATGCCGTAAATGTAATGTAAATGGTCAAGAAATATTTACTTTATGCATCATGCAAATAAGTAGTTTATAAAAACTGCAACCATATGCATCGTTAGTTTTTTTTTTTCTCACAAAAAGAGCTTTTGTTGTTTGTGGCTTGCATGCAAACACTTACAGACCACTTAAACCTTAATTTAACACTGGCCATGCTTCAGCGTATTGTGAGCCGAAAGCACTCTCAGCTAAAACACATTTCATACAAGTGATTATGCATGGTGACTTGGTGGTCTAGAAATTTTTACTTTATGCACCATGTAAATAACAAATAGTTTGTAAAAACTGCAACCATATGAATCGTTAAGCCATTAAAACATTATGTAAAAAGGAGGATTGTAATATTTTTGCAGGCTGAATGTGTCAATGCTCTGCTCTGACATGCAGAGTTAAGATCCTCAACATCAGTTTGCAATTATTTTGGGTTGAAGAGTACGGAAGCTGAGATATGGACAGGAAGGCCATCTTGATATCGCCAGAGTCTCGTTCGTTCAGTTAGACATTGGACATGTCATCCTAACAAACAGAGAAAACACCATGACTCACATAATCAGTATATAATCAACTTTCACACCTTATCCTTTTTTCCAATTTTATGCTTTTTTTTTTGCCCTGAGGTGGTCAGAAATAGCCAACTATAACCCATTGAATAAACAGCTACTGTGAATCATTCACTGGACTCTATAGGAATGCTGGTGATTATGAAAGAAACTATCATTTCTATGTTCTAATCCCATTCCTCCAGACTGCACTGGGATCATATCGGTACTAATATCTTATGCCCATTGAGAGCTGTTCTTCTCATGTACCAGAGAGATTTTATGAAGATGTTTAACAGAGCAGGTTCAACTGTAAACTACACAATGCTGTTACACTGCAGGACTGAATATGGGGAGCACTAATGTCTGCATTATTAAACTTCTTCATCAGTGGAGACACCCTGCACAGACATTTGTATTTTCTCTGCCCCTGCATTCGTGAGTCAGACCATGACAGGCCTAATAATTAGCTAATGAATTTATAAATGAGTTGGAGTCAAGTGTTACTATAGGAAAAGGCAAAGGTGTGCAGAACATGGCTGATACCCCAGTACTGGACCTGAGAAACCACCACATTACTAAGTGTAGAACACTACACTGCCTTTAGGGGGCAGTATGCTGTTACCTCTGGAACCTGTGAACTCACCTCGGGGTCATTTGCATAAATATTGTCATCATTGTCCAAGACATAGCTGTTTATCTGCTGGGTCTTGGTCTGGGTTTCACTCGACTCCATGCACTTCCTAAATAAATAAAACCATGTTCCTTAGAAACCTCTAAAATATTAAATACTATTATCCATGACATAATTTAAATGCATAAAATATGTTTTAAAAATTGTTTTAAAAAAAATGAAATTATTAATTAAATAATTATTTGTTGCATTTTTTATTTGCAAACCTGGGTTTAGTCCAAATGTTAATCATTCCAGAGTTAAATTATTGTGAATGCTAGTGGTTGAATTTATTTTGAACCCTGATCACTGGTGTGAGAACTAATCAAAGAAAGAACAGTTAGCTAGTTAACAGTTAGCTACACTAACCACTTCATCTGCTATTCCCATGAAATTAGTTAGATGGATGTCCAGTGTTCACACACATAAACTTTAACCTGAAACAGTATACAATCCAGGAACTTTTCAAATACCAATTATGAATACTACAGTCAATCATTCTAACCTTACCAGGATAACTATTTTATTATACTTTGGCAGCAGTGTTTCTCCCAGGGTTCTTGTGGAAGAGGAGGACTGTGGTGAACATGGGCATATCATTTAAAGGAACAGGCACTAATATCAGCTTTAAACAGGCTGAGAGGGGTGATGTTGAACATGATCCTTGTGGTATTTTGACCAAAGCATGCTAAAGTAATTTCCTTCCCAGGGAACTGTGTAAAGGGGGTACAAGAGGTCCGTTACTTGCCTTGATGTTACACATGTTTTGTGCTAGCCATTTGCATTTTACAGTTCGTCAACTAGAGGATCATGTGACGAGATCAGAGCAGGTTCCAGAGGAAATGTGACAAATCTGTGTGACGCCATGGCGCATCTTGGTCCCCTCCGGAAAATAGAGGCCTTTTTATAGTGTTGATCATCTCATGGCCGCCCGTGGTGTGTCATTTCATAGTCACCACACAGTAATTTCCAGTCCACAGCCCAGTAAGGTTTTTCGAGCTATGCCTTGCTGGATGTCTGTAGGTTTCTTGTGATACTTTTCAAGTTGCTATGAACTAATCGAGTGGTTACAGATTAGTGGGTTCTTAATTGGGCCTTGAAAGTCATTACTGATAGGGGTATGTTAGAAAATGAGATGTTATAGTCGCACTACATATTGCTGTTTAATGGGGTCTTTGTTTATTATAGCAGCCCAAAACATGGAGAATAGGTCAATTGGCTGATAGGACAATTCTCAGAGTGTTTGTGACTGTGTATCTCTCCATGTCCAATTAACAGTTGTCTGAGTGTGCATGATCGTGTGTGTGTGCATATGCCCAGTGGTGGATGGTGCTCTGTCCTGGGTGTTGTCCTTTCTCCCTTCTTACACCCAGTTCAGTTCCCCAGGGCTTGGGGGTTTCTGGAGAGAGTAAACTGTGTGCAACTTCTTTTTCTGTATGGAAGTTTTTGGAAGAAGTTTTTTTATTTTGATTGTTTTGTTTGTTATTTTGGTGTGAGCCCATCCCATTGAACCTTACTGATGTTGCGTCTTGGTTCAAATGTTCTTTCATGTTGAGACATTTTACTGGATAGACATTTGAGTCCTTTTGTGGTCTAAAATGTACGTATGCGAGACAAGAAACATTTAAGAACAAAAATCTGTTGTTTCTCACTGCTTATATCTGTCCCTCCATTAAAGGGTGGGTCTTAAGTTTAGCTCAGCAAGAAGATGCCATATAAATGTTATTGTGACAAGATAAATTAATATTGCAAAACTACCTCTTTTTTAGTCTTTTGTGAACAGCTATGATGACCATTCCAAGGACGATGAAAACTATGGCTGCCAGAATCAAATAGTTCAATCCAGCAATCCCTGAAAACAATAGAATAAGGACATAACCAGAACATCAAGCAGCCACATCTTTCTCCTGCTCCCCCGCAGACCAGAGAAATATTCAGTACCTTGTACCAGTGGTGGGATAACAGGCATCTGGTAAGTGTCATTGCCCAAGTAGTTTGCTGCCTCACATGTTACAGCGTGGCCTGCTGGTCCTGTCATCACTGACACTGTCATTCTTCCTGTAGAGTTGTTTGTCACATTAAAGTGTGGAGGGATGACACTTCTTCCATCAATGGTCCAGGAGATGCTGGCGTTTGGCCCCGCCTCCACCCAGCACATGCAGTGCAGAGCTCCCTCCCTCTCCCAGCAGGCGGAGTCTGGCAGGATGGTGGGAGGGACTGAGACACAGGGAGTCGGACAGAAAGTCATCAGCAACACAATCTCAGAATCGCCGAATCTGCTGTGCCACTCAGCCAGGTAACTAGTCTATAAATGTATAAAACACTCGTACTATAACAGTCACAGTCTCGCTCTTCAAGGCTCTAGAAGGACAAAGCACCATGTGCAAACCCTTTACCTGTTGGAAACAGGCCTTGTTCCCTGGGCATTCATTTTCAGATCTGTTCAGAGCCCATACAGCTGTATTAACTGGAAATGAAGCCCTTAGTAGCTCGATTGCAAACTCTGCCACTGTATGACTGTATGAATATACTATGGTATGAATATACCACAATGAGTGAATATTTTTGCATGACACTAGTGTCATTACACTCACAGTCTGACTGTTCATATCTCTAGAGGGACTTAACAAAGGCCACTGTGACCAATCGCTTGACAAGTAGCAACTCTCTTGTCATTGTTTGATGCTTTATGGACATTTGCAGACGTATTGAAGATACAAATTAGCCCTCCCAGAATTAAAACATGTACAGTAATTCACATGCAGTATATGAGGACAGATTGAGTCTGACCTTATGTGCCAAATAATTTCTCACCATGAGTCACTCCACTGTATATATATTACAGGAATAATTCCCTGAGGCCAAGATGTCAGACTCCGATTCTGAACACCAATTCTCCCTGATAAACATCTGTTGTACCAAATATAGGACTTGATAAATCTGCAGATTTCATTGAATCCATTGTGCTTAATCATGCATGTAAAGAAATAATCGCTGTATTAATGTTGCCTGTCAGAACTGCTTTCACATTCAAGGGTTTCAAGAGTGACAGCAGCAAAGCAAACTGAAAAATTAAACCTCAAAGCGAGACCAACAGCTACTCACAATGGATGTGCAAAGACAGCTGGTGTGATTCACATAGTCAATTGCTGGAGGGTTACTGTCACTACTGCATATTAATGAGATGTTACCTCCCTCAACCACAGACATGTTATGTTCACATTTGTGGGGGCATCTGCAGAAATGCAAAATACATAAACAATTCATATAGCCTTATTTCATATAGTCTACAAAGTAGATTATGCAACTTTATGCAGAGTTAATCTCAATTAGTGTTTACCAGTTCAGCCAATGGACTGGAACTCTTGAAAGCATGTTTAATTGATCTAATAGTTATTTATTAATATAATAATAATAATTTAATTTAATCTCATGATTTCCTCTGCCATATAACATATACATAATTTACATTTTATGTTTGATGGTGTAGTGTGAGTAAAGTGCATTGGTGTGGTCTTCACTCACATAAGATATGAAGAGGATCAGCAGTCACAGGGTTTCCATCTGGTATTCTCCTGCATGAGAGCCTCTTGCCCTGGTCTCCACGGCTGGCACTGAACCGAGCGTGTGCCACAGATACCCACAAGGCGCCTGAGTCCTGTGTAGTGGTGACCTCGTTAGACACAGAAGATAGGCCCAACCATTCCAGCTGAGGTGGAGACACGGGGCAGGAGTGTCGGATGGTGCAGTTGGCAGAGAACAGCCTTCCCTCCACTTGTGTGCTTTCTACAGTAATGTCAGCCTCTGAGGGTGGCACTGTATCAAAAGCACAGATGATAAAATCAGTGATCGATATGATTTTCTGGGACCAAATTCAGTTTTGGACATTGTTTCTTGTATACTTACACACATTTATCTTTGTGTAATCTCCATATATATTTCCAGCATTGATCCATACATAAACACTGATTACACGATCCTCTTGACGAACATTGTTAATCTTTAAGCTACAATTTCCCTGAGTAGCATTTCCCAGGAGTGATGTCCTTCCTCTAAACTGATGTATTATATCCTTAGTGTTTGTAGAATACACTGTTGGGTAGCCAGAGCGCTGATACTTGTACCAGGTCGCATGTGTATGAGGGCCGGTCCTGCATGGCACCACCACACAGTTTCCCTGGATGGCCGTGACAGATTTTGGCACCTGCACCTTCGAGCAGTGACATGAGCAGCTCAGTAGTGAAGCTGGAGAGAGATGAGAGAGTGTGGAGTTTATTCAGCTGCACTAGATCACTACAGATATTTAGTGCTGGATGGTCTTCACTAAATCCCTACAGACCTTTAGTGTTAGAGGATCTTCACTAGATCACTACATATCTTTAGTGCTGCATGGCCTTCACTAGATCACAACAGATATTTAGTGCTGGATGGTCTTTGCACCATTATAGAGGTTGGTTTCAGAGAGAGTGACTAAAGCTTACATTTTACTTTCAAAGTGGATATAAAAACAGCATGCACTAATGAACTGTCACTATTCCAAGATCAAACAAAAGTGTTTTTTAGTTTAGTTTAGTTTTGGTCTGCTTGGGCAGTTATACCAGTCCTGGACATCCTGGACATATAGGACTGCATGTTCTTCTTTTTGGACTATGTGCTGTAAATGTCCACACACAAAATAATAATGAATGTGCCATCCTTTGTTCCTTGCCATACTTCACATATTTATTTGAACATTACTGGAGAATTACTGGAACCTTACTACTGGAATGCCTCAGTGCATCTGCAACTCTTGAACCAATCATTTGGCAAAGCTCAATAAAGTTGGAGATTTTATGGATGTGGCATTTTGTTCAGCACTCAGCATGACTGCATTTGAAACTTAAATATTTTATAATGAGAATACCAACACTGGTATTTCTACCCCAAAATCTGCCTAGAGGTCTCTTGGTGTTCTGCAGATTGATGTAAAAATGTTTTAAAAAGTTTTTATTTCCTAAAAACATTTATAGCAGAGTACTTTGTACAACAAAGTGCAAAAACGTCCACTTGGAAAAGGATTGCTACATAAACCTTAATTCAGTATTGGTGGAGCCTTATTTGAATACACCAGCATTTCTTTTCAGCCCAGTTCTAATGTCATACGACTCATAAGTCAAACACAATGTAAAACCACTTTTAAATAACCCAGAATGCTGAACAAAAATGATATATTTTCATATTTCATAGTGAAATATTAATGTCAAAAGCCCAGCATTTATTTTAAAAAAGAATATAATTACACTATAAATAGATATTTTACAAATCTACAGTGACAAGTTATAATGAACTATAACATCATAACTGTCACGGTGAGGCGGCCCCCTACCGGCCGCCTCTGTCCACAGCGGCTGTTGTTGTTGTTGTTTGGTGACGTCATGTGCGTCCCTCAGGTGGGCGGAGCCCGTGATCCGTCTCACCTGAGGGTCGTTTGTTTGCCTATATATGTCTTGTCTTTGTACCAGTTGACCGCTGGTCATTATATCCTTAATTTGGAGATAGTGCACGGGTTTTAGGTTTGCACACTTTCTATTAAACCATCATTTTTCCCTGAGACTTGGCGTGATCGCTTCCTTTTCGTTGCTCACCCCCGCCCGTCACAGAATGACCAGCCACCCTTCGGAAGCCGCCGAGTCTCTTTTTCTTTCTCCTTCGTTCGTGGTCATGTCTCGTGGTAAGTGTTTGTCTGCGTGGTGTTTTGTGAAGAGTTCCGCCGTGCTTTTGTGTTGTGTTTGTGGCACGGCGAGGACCAGGGCTGTCTGCCCTGGGAAAACTCTTCGTGTCTGTTGTTTGTTTGCTTGTTTGAAGAGCTCCGCCGTGTCTGTGTTTGTGGCACGGCGAGGACCAGGGCGTCTTCCCTGGAAGGCTCTTCATGTTTCGTGTTTGTTAAAACGTGTGTTTGTCGACGGATGTGTGGATCAGTGTGCGTGCTCGTTATGTTTAATGTTGCGTGTTTTGTTTGTGACGCGGTCGCCGCTCGTCACCGTCGCCTCGCTCCCCGTGTGTCTTGTGTTAAATGTGGGGAGCGACTGCGACTCTGAGCGGCGCGCGTCACTGTGTGTTTATGTCGAGCGCGCATGTGTAGGTCCCGTCTGTCTGTCTGTGCACCGTTTTTGTTTGCTTGTCTAGTCTTTTTGCGTGTGTGTTTTGTCCTAGCGTGATGTCAACTGTTAAATGTAATTCCACACATGCTCCTCCCCTTAAATGTGTGTTTGGGGGGGGGACCGGCTGTGGTCCCGTGCCATGGGGTGTGGCACGGAGGGCGTCTCTCCCGAGGGAGGCCCTGAATAGGGTAGGGCGCGTTTGTGTTTTGTGTTTGTATATGTGTGTGTGTGTGTGTTTGGTTGTGTTCTTTGTGCAGGTGCTTCTCCTTGGCAGTGTTCCTGGACCTTGTGGGGGTCTCCACCTGGCAGGAGCCCCCTTGTGTTGTGGGGTGACCGGAGCCCGGTCGTGAAGAGCCCCTCCCTAGAGGGCTGGGGCCCCCGGATGTTTGGGAACCATGGGGCTCCGGTCTGAAAAGCTCCTGCTGGGGATGGAGATCCTCCCTCCTGCCCGGGGTGACCAGGAGGCCCTTGGGGCTGCCTCCTAGCCCGCGTCGGGGGTGCTCTGGGCCTCGGTCTCTGGCGCTCTTGGGTTGGGTGGAGGAGTCCACCTTGCGATGAGAGGCCCCGGGAGGGGTTGGCTCCCCAGGAGGCTGGGGTGACCCCTAGCAAAAGGCAGGGGTCAGCTCTGGGAGGAGGTAGGTCCAGGAGGTGAAGTAGCTACGCCTTGGAGAGGTAGCCTGCACACCCACACACACATGAGGGACGAGAGGAGCCGTAGGCCCTCGTCCTCACACCCGTGGGGCTTACCGGCTGAATGCCGTTTAGGGCGTGAGGGCCCTGTGACCGACTGGGGCGTGGTTTTGTGTTGTTAACGGCCCGGTCGGTCCAGGGTCCCGCCCGGGGAGGTGAGCTGCCTAATGTTTTGTGTTTTATGTTTCAGCTCCCAGACGGCAGGAGGTGTGTTCCTGCCTGTCTCTGCCTTCCTGCCCCTTCATGTTTTGTGTGCAGCCGCTGTGTGCCACACACCCAGTGGAGGGGAGTGCGGCTTGGTGGGGGGGTCTGTCACGGTGAGGCGGCCCTCTACCGGCCGCCTCTGTCCACAGCGGCTGTTGTTGTTGTTGTTTGGTGACGTCATGTGCGTCCCTCAGGTGGGCGGAGCCCGTGATCCGTCTCACCTGAGGGTCGTTTGTTTGCCTATATATGTCTTGTCTTTGTACCAGTTGACCGCTGGTCATTATATCCTTAATTTGGAGATAGTGCACGGGTTTTAGGTTTGCACACTTTCTATTAAACCATCATTTTTCCCTGAGACTTGGCGTGATCGCTTCCTTTTCGTTGCTCACCCCCGCCCGTCACAATAACAGTAGCGAAGAAAAAAAATAATAGACACATAACTAGAATAAAGATGATTATTGTGTGGTAAGAGGAGCGGTGGGTGTGTTCATGTAGAGCTGTTCATGTGTTCATGTCTGTTTCTTAAGCTCTGACATTCTGCTTCGTATTTTGCAGCAACAGGTGCTGTGTTTCCTTCTCCAAGGATAATTTGTAGTATTTTAGGTTGTGGAAGAATTGGAAAATTTGTGAGTATGCTATACAATTATTATGACATTTCACGGAACATATACGTGAATGTTTTTACAGTGGAGTAGAAAGTATGTTTTGATCTGCCGGTTTCTATGTGGTCACTGAGCCTGTACTTGGGGATTTAAGACATGTAAAGTAAAATCATTCCACACAAGTCAGTTGCTCCTTACCTGTTAGGAAGAGTTTAAGCACTCTATCCATTACTGGACACTGAATCCTGGAAAGGAGATGTAGAAACACACAGGACGATGAGTAATGCTGAAGTAGCATATCTGGCTTCAGTGGAGGCTGCTGATTCTCAGTGCAACTCAGTTTACATCTCTTGTAATAATAATGCTTGGCCGTATTATTTTATTGAATACTTTAAAACATGCAAAACCAGACACCATCCCAGGTGGTACAAAAGCAATGACCAAATTAAAACTAAGCATTCGAGATTAATCTGTCTCTGCCAAATAAGCAAGAAGACACTTAGACAATGTTCTTATTATACATTTTATAAAATCTCTCCATTCTCCCATCACTACATTCTGTTCTTCTAATAGTTTTTATTTTAGACATTTATTTCTTTTTGCAACCTCCTGAATCTCAGTCTGTCTAATAGGGTACTGACACGATCAAGTACCGACTACTAAATATTTTAATGTTATTGACATGAAAAGCGGAACAGCTACTTTTAAAAAATGTAAACGTCTTCTGTCTGTAGACATTAATAAGGCATTTAGAATACTGCTGTTTGCTTTATTTTTTACATTTCACTTTTGTTACCATCATTTTCTGTCAAAAGCTACCTAAAGTAAGCGTAAAATTAGAATTATAAACACTACTGCAAAAAACATTATTTTCCAAAAAGTATTAAATTTTTTTCAAAACAAATGTTTAAGTGAAGAAAAGAATATCTCTGTATTCAAGCCTTTTTCATTTTCTTTGTTTCATTGTGATTCTATGTTCATTTTTATGCTTTAAAATCTTTTTTTTATTTATTGTTTTATATACGGGTTTCATGTTTATGCTGTGAAGCGCCACATTGCACACACACAGACACATATCTCACACAGACTCTTTAATATACATTCATTTTATATTAATTTTATTATTCATTTTCCATTGCTCAAAATACCATGTCTAATTCCTGTATTTCGACGTATCAATCACCATTGGTTTCTTACCTTCTGCTGCTGTAGACACTGCACTATCGCAGGCAAATAAAGGTTTGTCTTTTGGTTTTTCTTTAGCCTATATACTATATTTCTACAGAAGCAGAAGTTTAGCTTCCTGAAGAACAGCCTACCAAGTTCACTCGGTGTATCTCAATTCAGGGGCTGCAGCCCACGAAGCCACAAGGCGCCTGAGTCCTGTGTAGTGGTGACCTCGTTAGACACAGAAGATAGGCCCAACCATTCCAGCTGAGGTGGAGACACGGGACAGGAGTGTCGGATGGTGCAGTTGGCAGAGAACAGCCTTCCCTCCACTTGTGTGCTTTCTACAGTAATGTCAGCCTCTGAGGGTGGCACTGTATCAAAAGCACAGATGATAAAATCAGTGATCGATATGATTTTCTGGGACCAAATTCAGTTTTGGACATTGTTTCTTGTATACTTACACACATTTATCTTTGTGTAATCTCCATATATATTTCGAGCATTGATCCATACATAAACACTGATTCCACGATCCTCTTGACGAACATTGTTAATCTTTAAGCTACAATTTCCCTGAGTAGCATTTCCCAGGAGTGATGTCCTTCCTCTAAACTGATGTATTATATCCTTAGTGTTTGTAGAATACACTGTTGGGTAGCCAGAGCGCTGATACTTGTACCAGGTCGCATGTGTATGAGGGCCGGTCCTGCATGGCACCACCACACAGTTTCCCTGGATGGCCGTGACAGATTTTGGCACCTGCACCTTCGAGCAGTGACATGAGCAGCTCAGTAGTGAAGCTGGAGAGACATGAGAGAGTGTGGAGTTTATTCAGCTGCACTAGATCACTACAGATATTTAGTGCTGGATGGTCTTCACTAAATCCCTACAGACCTTTAGTGTTAGAGGATCTTCACTAGATCACTACATATCTTTAGTGCTGCATGGCCTTCACTAGATCACAACAGATATTTAGTGCTGGATGGTCTTTGCACCATTATAGAGGTTGGTTTCAGAGAGAGTGACTAAAGCTTACATTTTACTTTCAAAGTGGATATAAAAACAGCATGCACTAATGAACTGTCACTATTCCAAGATCAAACAAAAGTGTTTTTTAGTTTAGTTTAGTTTTGGTCTGCTTGGGCAGTTATACCAGTCCTGGACATCCTGGACATATAGGACTGCATGTTCTTCTTTTTGGACTATGTTTTTGGAATTATAAACACTACTGCAAAAAACATTATTTTCCAAAAAGTATTAAATTTTTTTCAAAACAAATGTTTAAGTGAAGAAAAGAATATCTCTGTATTCAAGCCTTATTCATTTTCTTTGTTTCATTGTGATTCTATGTTCATTTTTATGCTTTAAAATCTTTTTTTTATTTATTGTTTTATATACGGGTTTCATGTTTATGCTGTGAAGCGCCACATTGCACACACACAGACACATATCTCACACAGACTCTTCAATATACATTCATTTTATATTAATTTTATTATTCATTTTCCATTGCTCAAAATACCATGTCTAATTCCTGTATTTCGACGTATCAATCACCATTGGTTTCTTACCTTCTGCTGCTGTAGACACTGCACTATCGCAGGCAAATAAAGGTTTGTCTTTTGGTTTTTCTTTAGCCTATATACTATATTTCTACAGAAGCAGAAGTTTAGCTTCCTGAAGAACAGCCTACCAAGATCACTCGGTGTATCTCAATTCAGGGGCTGCAGCCCACGAAGTGCGCATTTGTAGGCCGGTTACGTCACTGCGCCGCGACGAGGCTGTCTCAATTCGTGGGCTCCTTCTTATGCGGCCGACGAATGTAGCCTTCAAAACCTCGAAAACGAAGGATGCATCTGAGCATCCTTCACGTCCCACCACATCCCAGGATTCATTGCTCTATGAACAATAAACAGGCGGAGTCTAGTGTACGGGCCGAAGAATTCGTTTTTAAATGTCGGTATTTTTAAAATATGGACATTTATACTGCAGTGAGATGCTAAATAACATGCCAGTTATTAATGATATTGCAGGTAAACATGTGCTTTGAGTATTTACTAAAGAGTAACGCTTATAAAAATACATTGAATTTTGTTATGAAGTTATACTTCCCGCCAAACATGTGAATACATGTTCAACGCATTTTTTTTTAGGCATTTGTGGGTGATGTGATATTTGTCGGACAGCTCGCTAACACGTATGTAACGTATGTAACGGGGTAGAGTGTGGTCACACAAACATACGTCTTGCGAAGACTAGACTGTCTCATTTAACAGCCGTGAGATGCAGCCTACCCGGCCTTCGAAGTATGTGGCCACCGTGGGCTGCGGTCTACGTAGGCTGCAGCCCCTGAATTGAGATGCAGCCACTATGTGACCACACTTACTTTGAGTCAGGCACAATTATACACACTGCACACAGCAAATGGCTCAGGACATCTGCACTTGCATATCGGAGTACTGCCGCACCCTAAATATACCAATACTCATCTCTGCATCATTTGTGGTTTGCCTGCACGTTCACACTAACGTCACATTAATTCAATACCACTATACATTTTGCTGTGCACTGCGACATTAAACTACCTCAGGTAAAATACATGACACATGGTTTATGTAACAGTGTGCTTCTCAGCTGGATTCAAACACAGGTCCCCTTGTGCAGAGGAGCCGCACTGCTGCAAGCTTGAAGAATCAGATTAAACAAAATGCAAATGACCAGCCCCACTGGGGAGCGAACGCTAGCTGCACCTGGGTAACTGGTAGAGGAAAGGCGAAACAGAAAGATGTAGCTCAAGGCTGTAGAGAAGCTCCAGAGAGGAAAAGAGACCCAAGAGACGGCCCCTGAGGTCGCTAACTGAAAGCTCAATCTTGACTCTTATCAGAACACTGTACAAATAATGAAACAAACGAGCGCTTGCTTAAGTAGCCAATAGAGCACGTGCTCATAATGTGCTTCCGATTACTGTGAAGTGGCCCTGTGTCTCCCTCTGGTGGCCAAAGACGGCCTAACCAAATAATGCCTATTTGAACCATATTTTTATTAATTGCAGTTTACAGCCAGGAGGGAGAGAAACCACTTTCTTGGTCGATTCACACACACTTTTCGGTTCTGGCTCCGTGTCTGTTATACACATGAACTAAAGCAGTTTTTATTTTTTAAGAGCTTAAGCTACATCACTGCAATACCTGTAAAAACGTGATAAATACTGGCAACTGTGGTTACCAGGATTTTACCCATAATAATTACAGTAAAAAATTTGGCTGGCAAAATTTAACCGTAATTAACTCGGAATAAAATATTCAACTATTAGCCTACATCAAAAGATTTTAGTACTGCTGATTTTTCGGTTAAGGTTATAGTTTCATTCCATATTTTACTGTACAAATACAAGTTTTACCATAAAAAGAACCATTGTTTCACAATACAAATCTATTTGATGGTTTTTGCCATGAAAAAAGACTGTTAAATGGCAGAGTTGTATAGTAACGAAGTAGAACTACTTCATTACTGTACTTAAGTACTAAAATTCTGTATCTGTACTTTACTGGAGTATTATATTTTTCTATTACCTCCACTTTCACTTCACTACATATTTTCCATACAGTTTAACACTCCAATACATTTTTACTTGCTGTATAGTTACTCGTTGCAATTATAAACACAGGGCCGCTGCTAAGGTTTTGGAGGCCCTAAGCATAACTGGTCAGGGAGGTCGCCCCCCCCCCCCCCCCCCCCCCCATACCCCGCCCCCCCACCCCCCGGACACAAACACACACGCGCACACACACACACACACACACAATCACATATACACAAAAGGTCAACTCAAACTGTTACTTTTTAATATAATCCGCATTACAACCATTCACATGTAGCAATGTAGCAACATTTACAATGTTATAATAAGCCATGGTAAATAACAGCACAGCAGCATCACTTATAATGTATAAATAATAAATAACTTTCTTAACACTAGAATTAGAATTAAAATAAATAAAAGAATGCTGTAGATTCCAAATTAACAATTGAGCAATGAACAAATAATCATGCAAATGAATAAAGACGGCTTTACAATAAAAATAAATAAATAAAACCAACTGCAAACTAACAATGGCCGATGAACAAAAATAATTCTGCTCATAAATAAAGAAGAAGGCTTTACACAAGTGCACAGTGAGCTTTCCTGGCAGCAAAATCACTAATGAGGTCACCAAAAGACAGACTATGTGCTACTTCAGCATTGATGCTGATGACTGCAAGGCCACTTAAACGCTCCTGTCCCATTGTTGACCGTACATATGTTTAATAAGTTTCAGTTTGGAGAAACTACGCTCAGCAGATGCAACTGTGACCGTAAGAGTCAAGATGATTCTGAGAACAATCCACAGATTTGGGTACACTTCTTGCAGGCTATAACATTAAGTAATCAAACAATTTAAAACTTTAACACGTACTTACCAGCAAGTGTTGCACGGGCATCATCTTTTTGTTTTTTCCTCTGCTTTTCAGCTCCGGAGTCGTGCTGTCGCTTCATTGTCATTTACTTCATTGTCATTTAGGCATTTAATTCGAAAGTGAGCTCGCATTGCTACATTTATGACCAGGGTTGCCAGATTGTGGACGTTTTTCCATCCAATTAGTTTGTTTAGGGTAAAAATATGGCAATGGGAGAGTTTTTTGTATAGAATTGCCACACATATTTTAAAAATCAGTTAAAATTGTGTTGGATTTAGCACCTCTATGCATTTATTGGATGCATTAATTGAGCATTTATTGGACTGGAAATCGTTACTGTAACGTGGCTTGCGCCACGGAGCGAGGAGACGGACACAATCGCTGAGATGAGCGAGATTTAATACGGGGAATACCAAAATCAGAGTCGAAAGGACAGGCGTGGGTCAAACCGGGAGGGCAGCCAGAACAGGTAAGGTACACGGGCATAATGAGACAGGGAACTTAAACACGACGGGGAGACACGGAGCAGGCAGAATAAACACGGAAAACAGAAACACGGCGTAAACTCACGAATGCACGAACCGACAGGATGAACAAACCAACTGAGACAAAATCACGGATGACACGACTGAGGAATGACGGGACTTATATACATAGAACCAAACTAGGGACAGGTGATGACAATGACACAGGGGCGTGGTAACAAACGAGGAATCATCAAAATAAACGAGCAGGGCGGGACAAACAGGCAGGGAACACAGACATGAAGGAACCCAGAGTGACAGCTACGAGAGGGGGCGTTGCCCTACGTGACTGTTACATCTGGCAATCTTGGTGTTAGGTGACACAGCGAACAGAGAAAGACAGGACCGTGCCATTTCAGGGAATCGGACGGGGATGGATCATGGGGGCTTTATATTAGGCAAAAAACTATTAATTTATTTACCCCGATTAAGTAATGGGGTAGGGGCACATACAATGTTTAAAGACAAAAACCGTGTCATAATTTCAACACATTTTTCAGTAAATTGGAGGCCCCGCAGAAGGGGCGGACTGGGGAGAAAAAGTGGCCCGGGAGTTCCTGACAGACTGGCCCACTATATATATATATATTGTAGCGTCGCGGGAGCTTTGTTATTGTTGTTGTTCCGTGTTGGGCGGGTATAGTTAAAGAGGAGGCGGAGTATTCACGACTCCCATGATGCTCCGCGAGCTAGGATGTGTTCGGGCTCACCGTCTCTGGCGTGTCAGTTGAGGGTAGACACGGCAAGTGTGTGTGTGTACTGTGGTGCGTTCTCAGTGCAACTAAAAGAGCAAAAAACTACACTGTTGTTTTCTGAATAAATTGACCAAAAATGAGCAACCCGCATCCGACCTCCTTCTTGACTTCGCCACATTGGTGTCAGAAGTGGGATAGGCGCATCTCTCCAGCCGGAGAGATCCAACGCGCCCTGGACGAAGTCGAGGAAGAGATCAAGGCGGAAGAGCGCCGGAGGCAAGGCGGCACCCCCCGGGTGAAGAGGCCTCGAGAACCTGCCGGCGTGGCCCCCGAGATCCAGCACGACAGTCGGCGCGAAGAAGACGGCACTCCCGGGTTCGCGCGCGACAGCGGCGACGACGACGGCAACCGAGTCTACTCTACCCCACCCCCAGCACGCCTCCCTCGTTTCAACGGCGATGTGCAGTGGGAATGTTACGAGGCGCAACTCAACGCGGCGGCACGGCATTACCGGTGGTCGGCGGATGAGACGGCATTACAGCTGAGCCTCGCCCTGGAGGGCAAAGCACTCCAAGTGCTGATTGATCTCCCGGCGTACCAACACGGCAACCTAGTTGCGCTGAAGACAGCGCTCCGCCGGCGATTCAGCCAGATACCACCCACCGAGCAACAGCGGCTGGCATTGAGAGCAAGAAAGCGACATCGCGGCGAACGGTTGGGTGTGCTGGCGGTCGAGCTACAAACGCTAGCTCGCCAAGCATACCCGCAGTTTTCCGAAGACGTGCTACACGAGCTGACGTTCGAGGCATTTATCAATGCTGTCACACCCGACCGGCTGCAACAGCACTTGCGGTTGATGGCGCCGTTGACGCTGGATGAGGCAGTCAGAGAAGCCGAACGCGTTGAGCCGATTCTCTCCATCTCTCCTCCCCAAGCAGTGTGCCGTGCGACTGAGGTAGAAGGAGACAACGGGCAGAGGACAACGCGAGACGGCGGACTGGTGTGCTGGCGGTGTCGGAAGCGTGGCCACCGAGCATGCGATTGCGAGGAGGTGCTGCCGGCGGGAAACGGCGACGGGGCCAGTCAGTGAGGGGTGACCGGGTCCCGAAAAAGCCCACCCTCGATGTCGAGTTCGTGGCTGGCCGGTTGGGGAAGCGTGACGGCTTAAGGCTCCGATGTGAGGTGGGTGGACACACACTCTCTGCGCTAATCAATACTGGTTCCACTGTGTCCATTATTAGGCCCGGTGTGGTGCGAACCGGTCACAGCAGCGGCGAGACAGCGAGGCTGCGGTCCATCACCGGGCAAGTCGTCACCATCAGCGGCAAACAGCGGCTGTCGGTACGGATGGGAAAGAAGAGGTGCTACCATGAGTTCTGGTTGGCGGCTGTGGAAGAGGAGTGCATATTCGGGCTCGATCTGCTGGCGGCGATTGGAGCCAAGGTGTGCACGCTACGTCCAGCCATCGAGATTGGGGATGAGACGGTGCCACTGTGGGGGCAGCGCAGCGAGGCATTGGAACAGCTGAGCGATGACACCGACACCGGTGTTAATGCACGGCTCGCAAAGGGGAAGTCTCACCGTCCGGAGGAGCTGGACATGCAGTGTCGGGTGGTGGTGAGGACCCCGATGTGAGCCAAGCAGCACGGCAGCGCTCTCGGGCTGGACTCCGCTCGCTCAGAGGAGCTGAACACGCAGCGCTGAGTGGGCGGGGGAAGGCTCGAGACGCTGACGGCAGCGCACCCGAGCGACGAAGCGACGACCACAGCTCAACTAAAAGAGCAGTATATGAGCTGTGGTCAGCGAGCTGCGAGGGACTGGACACCGTACAACGGCGATGTCTGTGGGGACTTCTCCAAGAGTTCGTGGACATCTTCGCAGCAGACGAGTCCGAGTGCACCAGAACGGACATGGTGGAACACCGCATTGACACGGGCGACGCTGCGCCAATCAAGCTGCGACCACATCGGCTGCCGTGGTAGAAGCGACAAATCGCTGAGCTAAAGATTGAAGAAATGGCTCAAGCGGGTGTCATCGAGCCGTCCAGTAGTCCGTGGGCTGCACCAGTGGTGCTTGTGCGAAAGAAGACTGGTGACTGGCGGTTCTGTGTAGATTATCGGCGACTTAACGCCGTGACGAAGGTGGACTTGTACCCACTGCCCCGCATCGACGACACGTTTGACCGGCTTGCGGGTGCACGGTGGTTTAGCTCTCTAGACCTCCGCAGCGGCTACTGGCAGGTCACACTGGCGGCTGAGGCGCGGGAGAAGACAGCGTTCACCATGGGAGGAGGTTTGTGGCAGTTCCGAGTCATGCCTTTCGGTCTGTGCAATGCTCCGGCGACATTCGAGCGGCTCATGGAACGCGTGCTTGCAGAGGTGCCGAAGGACCGGTGCGTGGTGTACCTGGACGATGTGTTGGTGCATGCTCCGGATTTTGATGAAGCTCTTCAACGTCTGAGACAAGTGTTTGAGGCTGTCCGTGCTGCAAAGTTGAAACTGCACCCCAAGAAGTGTAACCTCATGCAACGGAGGGTGACATTCCTTGGTCATGTCGTTACGGCAGATGGCGTGACTACAGACCCAGCGAAAGTCGACGCTGTTCAATGCTGGCCGACTCTGGCGAACTTGGAGCAGCTGAGAAGTTTCCTAGGACTAGCCTCATACTACAGACGCTTCATTCGCGGCTTCGCGACATAGGCGGCCCCACTCCACCGGCTAACGGAAAAAAAGGTGAAGTTTGTGTGGAGTGAGGAACAAGAGTCCGCGTTCGAATCTCTTCGCGCAGCGCTGGTTTCTGCACCAGTACTGACTCTCCCGCAGTTTGGCTGTCCGTTCGTCCTGGACACTGATGCGAGCGGCTTCGGCATCGGAGCGGTGTTGTCCCAGGTGCAAGAGGGACAAGAGCGGGTGATAGCTTTCTTCAGCCGCGGTCTGACGAAACCCGAGTGCAACTACTGTGTGACGCGGCGGGGACTATTGGCGGTGGTAGCGGGACTGAAACACTTTCGACCTTACCTGTACGGCATCCCCTTCACACTACGAACAGATCACTCCTCCCTGACCTGGCTGATGAGGTTTAAAGAACCTGAGGGTCAAGTAGCCCGCTGGCTGACGGCGCTGCAAGAGTATCAGTTCACGGCCATACATCGAGACAGCAAGAAACACTTAAATGCCGACGCAATGTCCCGCCGCCCTTGCCTTGAGCTGTCGTGTGCTTACTGCGACAGACTAGAAGGCTCTTCCAAAATCTGTGTTGCCATTCGTCCAGATCCAGTGGCGCCGTGGAGCCCGGACCAACTCAGAACCGCCCAGGAGAGCGACCCTGAGATCCAACCTGTTCTTCAGTGGCTGGTGAGTGGCGTCCGCCCCGAGTGGACCGCTGTGACACCGGTTGGTCCGGTGGCGAAAGCGTTAGTGTCACAGTGGTCCCTCCTAAAAGAGCAGGGCGGCGTCCTCTACCGCCGGTGGGAGAATCCGACACCGGGAACATCAATGCTACAGCTGGTGGTGCCGAGAGAGCTGCGGCAGGCGGTGTTCGACTCCATGCACGGTCAAGCTGGCGTGGGGCACTTCGGCGTCACGAAGACTCTGGGCAAGTTGCGGCAAGCGTTCTGTTGGCCCGGCTGCCATCAAGATGTGGAGCTACTCGTATGCTGTTGTCCTGCCTGCGCTGCGAAGAAGGGGCCGCCGGAACGTTCCCGCGCCCCGTTACAGTCCCTGTGATCTGGTATGCCCATGGAGAGAGTGGGCGTGGACGTGCTGGGGCCGTTTCCCGCTACGGAGCGCGGGAACAAATACATCTTGGTGGCGGTCGACTACTTCACAAAGTGCCCCGAGGCGTACACGGTTCCCGATCAGAGCGCCGTCACCACAGCCCGCTGCCTGGTCGACCAGTTCTTCAGCCGGTTCGGGGCACCAGAAGAGCTGCACAGCGACCAACCACGGAAGTTTGAGGCCGACATCATGCACGAAGTCTGCTGGCTATTGGGCATCCAGAAGACACGCACGACTCCCCTTCATCCGCAGAGTGACAGCTTAGTAGAGCGTATCAACCGGACGCTGGCAACGCAGTTGGCGATGGCGGTGGAGGCTGATCAGAGCGACTGGGACCTACAGCTGCCGCTGGTGCGACTGCCATCCGCCGCTGAAGCTCGACGATGTAGTTCGGCGTGTCGTGTTCAGGTCGTTCGTCCGGTGCCGTCCCGAACACCAGCTGTGTCGGGGTCCGGAGCTCTCGCCCGAGCATGAGGTGTGCCGGCGTAAACCCACTGGACTCCTGCACCGCCGTCCGACACGCCCAGAGTCAAAATGAGGCTCAGTATTGTGTGTGGCCTCCACGTGCCTGTATGACCTCCCTACAATGCCTGGGCATGCTCCTGTTGAGGTGGCGGATGGTCTCCTGAGGGATCTCCTCCCAGACCTGGACTAAAGCATCCGCCAACTCCTGGACAGTCTGTGGTGCAACGTGACGTTGGTGGATGGAGCAAGACATGATGTCCCAGATGTGCTCAATTGGATTCAGGTCTGGGGAACGGGCGGGCCAGTCCATAGCTTCAATGCCTTCATCTTGCAGGAACTGCTGACACACTCCAGCCACATGAGGTCTAGCACTGCACTACCTGAGCCACTTGTGTGGGTTGTAGAGTCCGTCTCATGCTAAAAAAATTAAGGGAACACTTAAACAACACAATATAACTCCAAGTCAACCACACTTCTGTGAAACCAACCTGTTCAGTTAGGAAGCAACATGGATTGTGAATCAATTTCACCTGCTGTTGCGCAAATGGAATAGACAACAGGTAGAAATGAGAGGCAATTAGCAAGACCCCCCCTATAAAAGAGTGGTTCTGCAGGTGGGGACCACAGACCACTTCTCAGTACCTATGCTTTCTGGCTGATGTTTTGGTCACTTTTGAATGTTGGTGGTCCTTTCACACTCGTGGTAGCATGAGACGGACTCTACAACCCACACAAGTGGCTCAGGTAGTGCAGCTCATCCAGGATGGCACATCAATGCGAGCTGTGGCAAGAAGGTTTGCTGTGTCTGTCAGCGTAGTGTCCAGAGGCTGGAGGCGCTACCAGGAGACAGGCCAGTACACCAGGAGACGTGGAGGAGGCCATAGGAGGGCAACAACCCAGCAGCAGGACCACTACCTCTGCCTTTGTGCAAGAAGGAACAGGAGGAGCACTGCCAGAGCCCTGCAAAACTGGTACTTTTTGTGTACAAAGTGTTAAGCCCAATTTCTTAAGTTGCTACTTGTTTGTACATACAGAACACTTGTGTTTGTGGTCTTTGACTTGTAAGTGATATATAAAAACAATTGATAATCAAACTTCTTTAATTAATTCAAAACACAATACTCATACTTTTTACTTTCAGTACTTGATTAATACATTTTATAGTAAACTACTTGCAACACTTAAGTACAAAAATGCTGAATACTTCTGTACTTCTACTTAAGTAAAGTTTTTAAATAACACTGACTTCTACTCAAGTCAATTTTTTGACAGAGTACTTGTACTTTTACTTAAGTATGGGTCTCTAACACTGTTAAATGTACTGTCTAATGATTTCACATGTAATATGTATGACCAAAGGTATAATAAATACCACAAACACCTACTCGTGTTGTATACATTTTACTTCATAATCACAAAAGGAACAACCTCAATAACTACAATCATTTAAGAAATTCCCCAAACTGTCAGGTTCACCAGAAATTGTTTGCAGAACAATCAATTGACACACACACACACACACACACAATGCTCTGCCATTGATCATGTATGCTGCTATAGCAGTTCTCAGCACATGTGGTCAAAAATTAAACCAGAAAGCATATTATGGGAAAAATATGGAAATAAATTTTTCATAAAAATATGAAAAATTGCATTGTATCTGTAGTTAGTATTATTATTAGTAGTAGTAGTTGTTTGAAATTATTGGAACTGAAATTATTTGAAATTTTTGTAAAGATGTTGTGCATTAGAATTTGTGTTTAATGAACTTAAGTAGGCTAAGTGTGTTATTTTTAGGCTAAGTATGTTTATGTATGCCTCAGCACTAACTAATGAACTGATGACATTTCTTTTCTACAAATGTTTCTCTACTCCAACACAAAGAAGTGTGAAAGATCTGTGTGTCGATTGTGCTGTAGCTTTGTGCAAGAAGGTTGTCAGCAGGTTCATTTAGCTGGAAAGAGAGAAGAGCCTTGGCCACAGCTGATAATAGAGTCTCCAGGTGGGGGTCCAGGCAAAAAATGATCCAGGAGGCGCTGGAGCAGGAGGAAGCGATCGCTAAAGTTTCGTCTTCTGACAAGAAAACACAGAATCTAGTTCCCACCTGGTAAGATGTAGAGGTCCTGGAGTCCATCAGCAAGGTAGCAAGTAGATACTGAAGCTTAATAATAGACAGGAAGGACATCACAAATTCACCAGAGTCTCATTCGTTCAGGTAGATATTGGACATGTCATCCTAACAAAGAGAGAACACACCATGACCTAAACCATCAGTATATAATCAATTCCACACATTATCCTTTTTCCAATCTTATGCTATTTTATTGCTCTGGTGACCTATAACCCAAAAAATTAACAGCTATAGCTATGAAACATTCACAAGACTCCGTAGTGTTGGTGATCACTATAGAAACTATAATGTCTATAATGTCACTCTACTCCCGTGACAGGCCTAATAATTAGATAATTAATTTAGAAGTGAGTTTGAGTCAAGTGTTACTATAGGAAAAGGCAAAGGTGTGCAGAACATGGCTAATGCCACAGTACTGGACCTGAGAAACCACCACATTACTAAGTGTAGAGAACTATACTACCTTTTGGGGGCAGTGTGCTGTTGCTACCTCTGAAACCTGTGAACTCACCTAGGTGTGCCTGTAAAAACCATCTCCTGATGCAGCATTTGCATAGATATTGTCATCATTGTCCAAATTATAGGTGTTTATCTGCTGGGCCTTGGTCTGGGTTTCATGTGACCCTGTGAACTTCCTAAATAAACAAAACCACATTCCTTAGAAACATCTTTAAAAAACTTCCTTCCCAGGGACCTGTGTTAATTTTAATTTGTGTTAAGTGAGTATAAGAGTATAATAGATTTAGCTCAGCACTATCTCAATGTCATTGTGACCAGATAAATTAATCTTGCAAAATTACCTCTTTTTTAGTCTTTTGTGAACAGCTATCATGACCATTCCAAGGACGATGAAAACTATGGCAGCCAGAATCAAATAGTTCAATCCAGCAATCCCTGGAAACATTAGAATAAAGACATAACCAGAACATCAAGCAGCCACACCTTTCTCCTGCTCCCCTGCAGACCAGTGAGAAGTATTCAGTACCTTGTACAGTGGTACCAGACATCTGGTACGTGTCATTGCCCAAGTAGTTCACTGCCTCACAAGTTACAGCGTGGCCTGTTGGTCCTGTCATCACTGACACTGTCATTCTTCCTGTAGAGTTGTTCGTCACGTTAAAGTGTGGATGGACGGCATTTCTTCCATCAACGGTCCAGGAGATGCTGGCGTTTGGCTCCGCCTCCACCCAGCACATGCAGTGCAGAGCTCCCTCCCTCTCCCAGCAGGCGGAGTCTGGCAGGATGGTGGGAGGGACTGAGACACAGGGAGTCGGACAGAAAGTCATCAGCAACACAATCTCAGAATCGCCGAATCTGCTGTGCCACTCAGCCAGGTAACTAGTCTATAAATGTATAAAACACTCGTACTATAACAGTCACAGTCTCGCTCTTCAAGGCTCTAGAAGGACAAAGCACCATGTGCAAACCCTTTACCTTGTTCCCTGGGCATTCATTTTCAGATCTGTTCATAGCGCATACAGCTGTATTTGACTGTGGGTCCTTAGGAGCATGATTGCAAACTCTGCCACTGTATGACTGTATGAATATACTGTTCCATTAAGCTCAACTTAAAGGGCCTGTACTCATGTGCCAAATAATTTCTCACCATTATAAGTCACTGTACATATAGAACAACAATAATTCCCAGAGGCCAAGATGTCAGACTCCAGTTCCGAACACCAATTCAGGCTTAGTAAATTTCTACCTGAAAAACATCTGTTGTACCAAATAAAATCTGCAGATTTTATTGAATCCATTGTGCTTAATAATGTAACGAAATAATCATTGTATTAATGTTGCCTGTCAGAACTGCTGTTTGACCTTTGTACGTCCACTGTGAGTAGCTGTTGGTCTCGCCTTGAGACATTTTTCAGTTTGCATTTTTAAGGTTTTGTTTTGTTTTTGAATTAATTAAATTTAATCTCATGATTTCCTCTGCCACATAACAGAAATGTAATTTACATTTTCAAAATGTTTGTTGGTGTAGTGTGAGTAAAGTGCATTGGTGTGGTCTCACTCACATAAGATATGAAGAGGATCAGCAGTCACAGGGTTTCCATCTGGTATTCTCCTGCATGAGAGCCTCTTGCCCTGGTCTCCACGGCTGGCACTGAACCGAGCGTGTGCCACAGATACCCACAAGCCGCCTGAGTCCTGTGTAGTGGTGACCTCGTTAGACACAGAAGACAGGCCCAACCATTCCAGCTGAGGTGGAGACACGGGGCAGGAGTGTCGGATGGTGCAGTTGGCAGAAAACAGCCTTCCCTCCACTTGTGTGCTTTCTACAGTAATGCCAGCCTCTGAGGGTGGCACTGTATCAAAAGCACAGATGATAAAATCAGTGATCGATATGATTTTCTGGGACCAAATTCAGTTTTGGACATTGTTTCTTCTTGTATACTTACAAACTTTTATCTTTGTGTAATCTCCATACATCTTTCCAGCATTGATCCATACATAAACACTGATTCCATGATCCTCTTGACGAACATTGTTAATCTTTAAGCTACAATTTCCCTGAGTAGCATTTCCCAGGAGTGATGTCCTTCCTCTAAACTGATGTATTATATCCTTAGTCTTTGTAGAATACACTGTTGGGTAGCCAGAGCGCTGATACTTGTACCAGGTCGCATGTGTATGAGGGCCGGTCCTGCATGGCACCACCACACAGTTTCCCTGGATGGCCGTGACAGATTTGGGCACTTGCACCTTCGAGCAGTGACATGAGCAGCTCAGTAGTGAAGCTGGAGAGACATGAGAGAGTGTGGAGTTTATTCAGCTGCACTAGATCACTACAGATATTTAGTGCTGCATGGCCTTCACTAGATCACAACAGATATTTAGTGCTGGATGGTCTTTGCACCATTATAGAGGTTGGTTTCAGAGAGAGTGACTAAAGCTTACATTTTACTTCCAAAGTGGATGTAAAAACAGCATGCACTAATGAACTGGCACTATTCCAAGATCAAACAAAAGTGTTTTTTAGTTTAGTTTTGTTTTGGTCTGTTCAGGTATGTGTGTGTGTGTGTATGTGTGTGTGTGTGTGTGTGTGTGTGTGTGTACAGTCGGTATGAGAGAGATATATGTATGTGTGTGTCTGTGTGTGGTGTATATGTGTGTATGTGGAGTGGGTATGAGAGAGATGTATGTATGTGTGTATGTGGAGTGGGTATGAGAGAGATGTATGTATGTGTGTATGTGGAGTGGGTATGAGAGAGATGTCAAAGTCAAAGTCAAATTTATTTACATAGTGCTTTTCACAACACACGTTGTCACAAAGCAGCTTTACAATCGTATGGGTCCAGATCCCTAATGAGCAAGCCAAATAATGTTTGTGTGTGTATGTGTACAGTCAGTATGAGACAGATATATGTATGTGTGTGTCTGTGTGGTGTATATGTTTTTTTTCCTTCTATTTACATGTCTTCCTGTTGTAAATGTCACATAACAAAGTTGCACAAACCGAACCACACAAAGATTTTCACTCACCCATGTACTTGTACAAAGTGATGTGACAATAAAGAGATTTGATTTGACTTGATTTGATGTGTGCAGTGGCGTGCACAGACATTTTGGGGGGCAAGTGCTGGGGGGGGGGGGGTGAAGGGCACTTTTTAGTGCACGTGGAACACTTCATTATAAAAAAATTACAAGCACATGTTGAATGAAATTTGACTTTTATTTGTAACATTCTCTAAACGTGAGTTTTCAATGGAAAAAAGTCACGCAGCCGACTGATAAAATTCATATCCAATATTAACTATATACAGTCATGTCCTTCAGTTAACTTCTGTTTACCCTCCACTGCCTGCAGGCCTTGTTGCATATATTTTGCAATTAGTCAATCAATATAGGCCTACAATTAAGACAGTAAAAAGACTCCTACAGTAAAGTAGGAGAAGGAGTTATAGGCTACTGAGTGTTGTCATTACATGAATGCAGATGGGCATTTTTCACAGGTAATGGGGAACTTCCTGTTTCTTCTTTCACAAATGAATGTGTTAATTTATGTTGCCTACCAAAACCTATACAACAGAAGACGTTCAGCTTAACACAAAGATAGATTTGCAAACTCTACCTTAATTATTTGTATGTGGACGTCCTCACGTTATCTATCATTGATTTGGGCTAGAGCGACTAGTTTATCAGATAACCAGTCGGCTAAAATGCTTAGTAGTTTGGTGCTGTATGAGACATTTTACTGCACAACAAAATTATTTCACGTTGGGCTTAGAGGGAAAACAGTACGATTTGACTTGATGTGTATGTGACCTGGCTGGTGGGGGAGAAGAAGTTTATCTGTGACCGTGCGTGCTGTGCTGAAGACGCTTCCTTCCACACGCTGAACTGAACTGCTGCTGCAGCGCATCTGGTGTTAAAGGAAGAGAGAGGTCGGGTGTGTGTGAGGTGGTGGCGCATTTCAGGGCATTGTTTTTAATCGCTCAGGTTTCCAAAAGATCATTTCAAACCGACCTCAGTAAAATGATGATAATAATAGTAAAAAAAAATAAAATAAATAAATAAATAAATAAAACGAAGTTTCAAAAGGGCACTTTCGTTGATAAAGGGCAGAGTTGGTGGCTTTAGCACCAACTGATGTCTGTGTGCACGTCACAGGATGTGTGTATGTGGAGTGGGTATGAGAGAGAAGTATGTATGTGTGTATGTGGAGTGGGTATGAGAGAGATGTATGTATGTGTGTATGTGGAGTGGGTATGAGAGAGATGTATGTATGTGTGTATGTGGAGTGGGTATGAGAGAGATGTATGTATGTGTGTGACCCCCCCAACAGACGGTCATAGTTCGGGACATATTTAACTTATCACTTAACCAAAGAGATTATATGGGAGAGAATCCCTTCCTGATTATTTTGTTGTAATTGTGTGTTGTTTGACCCAATACTGTCTGATTTATGACAAGTTAACTACAGGGGCAAACTGTGAAAAAGCCCATTCTGATTTTGAGAAATTTATATGGGAGAAAATGGGGCAATTTTCTGCACCTAGGGCCAAACAAATGCTCATAACTCTAAAACTAATTGATGAAATGATTAGATATTGTCACGTTGTGGGGGGCCCCCTGCCGGTCGCCCCCGTGTACAGCGGCAGCTGTCCTGTTTTGGTCACCTGATGTTCGTCCCTCAGGTGGGCGGGACCCATGATCCGTCTCACCTGAGGGTCGTTTGTTCGTCTATATATGTCTTGTCTTTGTACCATTTGACTGCTGGTTATTATTTCCTTAATCTGGATCTATGTCACGGGTTTTTGGTTTGCGCACTTTCAATTAAACCATCCTCTTTCCCTGAGACTTGGCGTGATCGCTTCCTTTTCAGTTGCTCCCACCGCCCGTCACACCAACACTGGTATTTCTACCCCAAAATCTGCCTGGAGGTCTCTTGGTGTTCTCAGAATTCTGCAGATTGATGTAAAAATGTTTTTAAAAGTTTTTATTTCCTAAAAACATTTATAGCAGAGTACTTTGTACAACAAAGTGCAAAAACGTCCACTTGGAAAAGGATTGCTACATAAACCTTAATTCAGTATTAGTGGAGCCTTATTTGAATACTTATTTGAATACTGTTGGAAAAAGATTTTGAAAAGAGCATAACTGTGTTGATTAACTGCTAAGCATAATGTAAAGTGTTAACAATCAAATTGTACACCACGTTCCAAGAAAGATCTGACAAGCATATATTCTGAAAACACGAGCAGCCTGTGTCAACAAAAGAAGACCTTAGTTTGCGAATGCACTTGACCTTTCGATACACTTGTGGTGAGCTCGCTGCACCTGGCTCTGGGCAAGTTTATTTTGGGCACACGCCAGAGATAAAGGTGCAGAGAGATGGAGGGACGCAGAACGTCGGTGTCGGGGAAGGGTGAGAGCTGAGATAGATGGGTGCACACAAACTTCTGTTGACAGAGGTGTTGCACAGACCGGGACAGGGGAGAAAGTGCGGGGGGGGGGGGGGGGGGGGGGGGGGGGGGTTGACCTCTGTACTTACCTGTGCTACTCGGAAAATAACTGAAGAGAGCTGAAGAGAGAATTGGTATAAAAGGAGAGAGTTTGCCCAGTTCGAGGCTTCTTGCTCAGACTCTGCTATATGACTTACTTGGCTTTAGTAGATTTAAGGCAACTAAGCCCTAGTGCACTAGAATACATTGTACCACGTATACTCTATACTCTGATTAATCTGCATTTGGTTTTATACAATACAAGTTGGATACAAAAGAACTTTTGGTGTCAAGACTTTATTTGAATTGTCCACTCAACAACCTGTCGGTCCATCGGGGCGGTGTTGGGGCCCGTCTGGGTCAACGGAAGGAGAATTTATTTTTCCCCAACAATACCTTTTTAGTTGCTCACCCTGCCTGTCACAGATATCTTGGAGTGCCAGAAAGGACAAGATTCACTACCATTTAAAATTTAAATGGAGCGTCTAGGTCAAGGGGTAAGGATTTTATAGCAATTTATCCAGGAGATTTTTGATCATTTTTCATGACAGCACACATTCTAACTGGCAGTTATAATTTGAAATTCTGAACATTCCACCATTCATTCCTATGGGAAGTTTAAAATTTTTTAAACTTAAATGTATTAAAAATCATGTGTGTGAACGTTTTTACAGTAGAGTAGAAAGTATGTTTTGATCTACCGGTTTCTATGTGGTCACTGAGCCTGTACTTGGGGAGTTAAGACATGTCAAGTAAAATCATTCCACTCAAGTCATGATCAGTTGCTCCTTACCTGTTAGGAAGAGTTTAAGCACTCTATCCATTACTGGACACTGAATCCTGGAAAGGAGATGTAGAAACACACAAAACGATGAGTGATGCTGAAGTAGCATATCTGGCTTCAGAGGAGGCTGCTGATTCTCAGTGCAACTCGGTTTACATCTCTTGTAATAATAAGGCTTGGCCGTATTATTGTATTGGACACTTTAAAACATGCAAAACCAGACACCATCCCAGGTTGTACAAAAGCAATGACTAAATTAGAACTAAGCAGTCAAGACTAGTTAATCTGTCTCTGCCAAATAAGCATGAAGTTGGTACTTAGACTATGTTCTTATTATACATTTTATCTCTTCATTCTCCCATCACCACATTCTGTTTCTTTAAAGTTGACTATTCTGTTTTCATTTTAGACATTTATTTCTTTTTGCAACCTCCTGAATCTCACTCTGTCTAATAGGGTACTGAGACCATCAAATACTGACTACTAAATATTTTAGTGTTAATGACATGAAAAGCGGTACAGCTACTTTAAAAAAATGTAAATGTCTTGTCTGTAGACATTAATAAGGCATTTAGCATACTGCTGTTTGCTTTATTTTTTACATTTCACTTTTGTTACCATTTTTTGTTACCATTTTGTTGTCTATTTTCTGCTATTTTAACAAATCTAAAGAAAGCGTAAAATTAGAAGTATAGATAAATACTACTG